>NC_057802.1:398605635-398694746 GCF_018294505.1 Triticum aestivum | reverse complement strand
GGCGGGCTCGGGCGGGCCCGCTGCGGGCTTCGCGGGCCGGCGGCGGGGCGGCTGGACGTGTCCGGCTCCGCCCGGACGTGTCCGGCGGCGGAGTGGGACGAGGGCTAGGGTTTCGTCTGAGATTTCGTTTTTCGGGATGCCCACTCATTTATAGGTAGAGGGAGCTAGGAGACTCCAAATGAGGTGCGGTTTTCGCACACACGATCGTGATCGAACGACCTAGAGCATGGAAGAGAGTTTGGTGGGCTTTGGGCTGGTTTTGGAGGGGTTTTTTGCTGGACACTCAAATGGACATTGCGGAGGCCCGGTTAACCGTTGGAGTACCAAACGACCTCCGAATGGAACGAAACTTGACCGGTAATCTCCGGGTGGTATAATAAGACCACTTGACAAGTCTCGGTCCATTCCGAGAAAGTTTGACACACGCACACGAAAGAAAACAAGAGGGGTGCACCGGAGGAGATAGGAGCGCCGGATTGGAAAACGGACAACGGGGAAAATGCTCGGATGCATGAGACGAACACGTATGCGAATGCAATGCACATGATGACATGATATGAAAATGCATGACATGACAAAATACAAAACGAAAGACAAAACCCAACAACGGAGGGAAAAACATATCACATAGCCGGAAATGGCAAGTGTCGGAGTTACAAATATGGCAAGTTACATGCGGGGTGTTACACTCTAGCTCAGAATCACTGTTAGGATCATATTCTGAGCATGAATCTGTAGGTGGAGAGCGTTTGTATTGCATTGCATCCATACTTGATTTCAGTCCCTTAATGTCAAGTTTGACAGCCATGGCATTGTTCTGCTTTATTCTTTTCATGCGCGCAAGCTCATAATCATTATGATGCTGTTTAGAATGTGAGATTCATGAAAACATAAAAAGTAGTTAGATTATCTATGGAATGCATTGCGGATTCAACTCGGAAAGTGTCTCCCTATAAACCCCTGCATATGCAAAGTTCACCTCCCCAACTGTGCTGACCAGACCACTCACAAATACAAACCCCTTATGTCTCTATAACAGGCAGGCACACATTTCAAAACTGAAGTAGGAACATTAGAATCATATGAAATTCGTATTTGAACAAACAAACTAAGCAATTATGAGTGGCGTAATGTTTAGCTTCAAGGGTGGAGTGTTGGTAGTGCGACACAAAGCAAGTAGGCAGATTGTATTCCATGTAAAAGATCGAAACCTATGTAAAAGCTGGAAATGACACTTTCTTTCTATACAATGCAGTGTTCGTTACCCACACATGATGGAAGAGATCACATAGAGAAATACTATTCACTCATGTCTACGGTTCCAGTATTTAGAAACAGGGTGGTCCACCCTAAAAGAATATTGACAACAAATATGACAAGGCAAGCATAGATGTAGTGAATCAATCATTTACTTGTGAGCTTACTAGGACAAGTATGCAGAATTGTAACTGCAGTAAGAGACCGTCCAAAATCTGAATGAAGAAGTTTGTCTAGCACTTATTGTTTGCAACTAATCGACGTGAATAATTGGATATTATATCGAATGAGTAAGAAAAACAAGTAAAATTGTCAAAAAACCTGGCTTGCAGTAGTAATCTAGGTCAATGTCACTACGACCAACAATCCAAAATGACTAGTTTCTGTTCCGAGGGCCGGAATTTTGAAAACCCTGTGAACTTTAGAGGTACTACAGATTACCGAAATACATATGAACCATTAAGTGTAGGTAGCACTGAGCACACAACAAACCCTAATGACAGTCCTGCCTAATCAGTAATGAATCAATTAGAAAATGGGTGATGAGGAGTGGCTGCTGAGTGTTGAGGACGTATCTCAGGATAAATCGGGTTGGCTTGGTGGGTGCTACACGCCTGAGCCCTGAACGGACTGGGAAGGTAGGCACGACGGCGCGCCCGGGCAGCGGTGACGCTGTTGGGCGAGCGGCTCCTGGCCTCCTGTTAGTCCGGTGTCTCCTCCTAGAGTCATGCCGTCCGGGGACGGCAAGTCGTCGGCGAGGCAGGCGGCTGGGGGCGAGTAGAGATCGAAAGCGCGTATCAGAACAGAGGGGAATCGGGGCCTGGGATGACCGAAAATCCCAGGGTGGGCCGGCCCACCCTGGGATTTTGGGTCATCCCAGGCCCCGATTCCCCTCTGTTCTGTGGGCCGGCCCACCGTGGGCACCCTGTAGAGATACACACCCGAGCGGCGAACATGCATTTTCGAAACTAATTTAGGAACATTTAGCTGACCAATTAAACAACTCTGCTTTAATAATATCATATTCGTATTTGAACAACTAAGCTTGTTTAGCTTGATGGGTGGAGCAGTGTTATTATGACACGAAGCACGTATTCTGATCGTATAGTGATCATAAAAGGGGGAAACTCTAAGCATATTTTTTTAGCAAAAGAGGGTTTCCCCTCCGATTTCTATTAAAGAAACCACCACGGAACCAACGTGATCAATTAAACCCTAAGCATGATCAATTAAACCGTATTATGGCTGTGCCATGGCAGATTTGAAGCTGCAAACCGGAGAAATGATATTTAGCATCCATTGTTTGCTTCGAACTAAGAACTAAATTCTAAGAGCTGAAAAGAAAGTAGAGTAACCAAGTTAAGATCTATTTTCTGGTTGAGATCAAAAAGTTGAGGAGATATGAAGTACCACCTCTCTTGCGGCGCCGTGTAGGCATCGGGGGTGCGATGGCTGTCGGTGGCGTTGAAGCAGATCTGCGATAGTAGACGGGTGCATGGGGGGATAAGTCCCGTTGCGGTGGAAGAGAAGGTCGTGTGAGCGGCCCCGGCAAAGAGGAAGACGGCGCCGATGAAGCGAGAGGACGCGATGCAAGGCTAATGGTCCGTCGCCGTGGATGAGAAATGTCCATCTCTAGCAGTGGACGACGCGGTCTTGGTAGGCGCTCCGGCATGGTGGAGGATAGTGGCGATGGATGTGGTGGAGGACGGCGGCGATGGATGGGGTGGCGGGTGTGGGGATGGGGTGTTCTAGCGCGGACGGTGTATGAATGGGAAAATGGAGGGAGAGGTACGGGGAACCATGTTTTTGGGACGCTCCTACCTGAAATATGGGAAAGTTACGAACTTAGCCCCCATTTAAAATTTGGACGTCTCGTCGGTTGGGGATAGGACGGTAATCTCGCATCTCGCCAATATTTGCCCAGAGCGATTTCGGGCGAGGAGAGGGTGGTGGGCACCCATGGTTGGCGCCCACGGTGTATGAACGGGGCTGACAGGTAGGGCGGTTGTGTCACGTCTGAGTGAAGTTACAAACCTGCCCCTATTGAAAATATTTGCCTACATCGATTTCGGCCAAGTCGAGTTTGTTTTGCCGCCCACCGTGTATGAATGGGGAATGGAGGGAGAAACAGAGGTCTTTCGGACGAGCTTGAATCAAATGAGTTTTGCCGCCCATGTTTGACGCCCACCGTGTCGGAATGGGCTCAGAGGCGGTCGTGTCACGTCTAATTGAAGTTACTAACCTACCCCTATTTAGAACAGTGGAAATCGGGCCGATGGATTGTCCGTGTAATGGGTAGACAGTAATTTCCATCTCCCAAACACTTGGCTTCGGGCAGCCGACGTGGTAGTGGACATTTTGCTGCTTCTTTCTAATTTTGGGACAATAAGCATCCACGTTTACCCTGGCAACTAAATTCGAATCCATTTTGTATTCCTATATGAATCTTTATAAATCATTCTATGTGTTTTTATATATCTTCGAAAGGACGACAAAGATGTATTCCACTGTCATATATGAATATCGTTTACAAATGCCGGTACTCAAATTCAGAAACTAGAATCCAGTTTAAGGTGAATTCGAATATTTGGAACACTTCATGTCCAACTCAAATGTCACACGCAGCATAATGTGTACTCCCATTTAGATATGTACACAAGTGATGTATCAAGATTCAAATACCGAGTCAATCAACCAAGAATGTACAGAACTAATAGATATATAAACACTTATAGAGTATATGGATCAATAATATCAACTAACATACATAAGCCAGGCCGCTGTACTTTTTTGGCTACAACAACATCCTTTTTTACCCAGCATCTTGGCCCTTTCCAATGCGTGCCACTTATGGTCCATCTATACTACTACTATTGCTGAATGCACATTCAGCCCCATTGGCATATCTGTAGGTCTGGCACAGCAATCCAAATGAAATGTCTCTGAGTCTTATCAATTGATACAGACTTGTGCTCAAATAAAATTACAAACAAAAAAAACAATTATTACATGATCTCTAAAACAAATGGTTTGATTGATTACATGAACAGACAACAGAAAGGTTATTCAACTATGGAAAGAACATTTCACCTATGATTTACCAAGTAGGAATTTAATTTCCTTTTTCCTTCAGGACCTTAACAATCTGGTCAGTCTCAGCTTGCTTTGTTTTGAAATCCACCAAATATTTAATGGTTGTCTTGAGTACTGCTTGTGATTGTGCTGTTTGCTTCCTCAACATGTCAACTTCATCTCTAAGTGCAGAAGCAGAATCTCTTTCGACCACTAGTTTAGCCTCTAGAGCATCAGCAGTTGGCAATTCATAATGCACGATTGGGCCGGTACCACTGCTGTGGGATGATGCAACGTCCATGGGACCTCGCTCTTTGATCATGGGCTAACCTGTTTTGCCATTAAAGTTCCGATTGGATTCAAAAAAGTTGAAGTTAGCAAAACATCTCAACTGGGAGTTATAACAGCAAACCAGTTAAACAAACAAGGAATTAAAGAGTTTCAATTGGATGCTGAGAAGTAGTTATTAACATCATTGTAACCCGCTGTTGCAGTAGCAAAGCAGTTAAATAAACAAGTAGATATTTAAGTTAAGGCAAACAGGTAATTCTTAACAGTAAGTATCAAACACATAGATAGGCGCCGTCTACAATATGATTAACAGGCTGTGCCATTATGTAATCAGTAGCAAACTAAATTAAGCCAAGCAACATAATTGTACAATTTTGCAATAAGTGGCTAACTAAAATTCCGAGAAGCAGGTAACTGAACTTACGCTAGTTCTTTGTACAGGCACACTGCAATTTCTTTTTCGCTTACAAGGTTGTACGAAGGAGTCCATGGCATCAATTGCTTGGATACGCAGTCCCAATACTTCTTTCTTCCCACACTGCATGGGTAAGTCGAATGGTTAATCTGGTAAGATGGTGCGTCCTTGATATGTTATATGAGGACGTGTAGTCAGACTAGTTGTAGCCAAACACATCACACTAGCTTTTACTGTATATTTCATGTGATTATTTTTGGCATATCAAGATCTAAGCAATCTACAATAGGATGAAAAGACTGGCATCCTTCACATTATTGGCGAACTCAGTTCATAGAAACAAGCAATTCAACCATTCTGTGGGTAAATCAAAAGCACCACTGGAATATTTTTCAGTATCCAATCATACACGCAAAAAGGGGCGACGCCACCATAGGGGCTGGTATGGGCGGCCGCCTCAGGTGGCTGGAAAGTGTGCACCTAGTTTGAGTCGTCCAGGTTGGACCACGCTAGTTTTGTTCGTCCCAACGCACGAGCAGGCAATGTAAAAAATGAAGAAAAATGTTTCAATTTGGATGGGCCAATAACATAAGTGCAAGGCAGGCCCTATAGCAGGCTCGCGGCCCAAACGAGCGCCTACCATATCAATCGACAGCAGGAAAAATCCCTTCATTCGCTCCAGCCTCCAGTCTGGTTCGCTCCTAACCTAGCCGCCGCTGGACAGACCGACACAGCACTTCCTCACGCCCTCGTTGGAGGGCGGTCGCCGGGCTTCAAGCGGAAGGACAAGAAGATGAAGATCCAACCCTGGGTGTAGCCTGCGTGGGAGGCAGCGGCGGCAGCACGGGCATGGCATCGAGCTTGCGCAAACGGACAGTCGCAGCTTGCAAGAGTAGCATGCGGAACGAGCAGGTACATCACATCCCTGATTATATCTAATTTAACTCTTCAATTTCTGGCCAATAGTTAAACCTGACGGTGTTGTAAAACTGCTTGTATGTAGGGAATCTATGAGAAAATGAAACCAATTTCTACTTATTTTATAACTCCCCCAATCAATACTGAACTAACTGAATCTGATGTATCTAATCAAGTTTCCGGTGCAAACATACAAGCTCATGTTGTTCTTGAGCCTGAAGTGTCTAATGAACAGACTGCTAATGAAGGATTTGATGCAAACATTTTACATGCTCCTGGTGATGAACATATAGTGTCTAATGAGGGATCTAATGCAAGCATTTTGCAAGCTCATTGAAGGATTTAGTATCTAATGATGATCTACTATGTTGAGAGAGACAGAGATTTGCAGGCATTGATGACAAGCAAATTATAGTGCATTTTCATAGCTTGAGGAAACGTCGAGGCCATCTACCAGAAAGTCCCCGTATCATGACAACATAGCATAAATACTTTTCTAATCTGTTGTTTGAAACTATTGCCATACTTTTGCAGGATAGATATATTGATATGCAGTTTGTGCACTGGTTATACGTGCAATTACACTTCGATATTTTCAGCCAGAGAACGAATAATTCAAGCAGGTACATACCATGTTTGTAGTCCTTGTACACCATGTTGCATTTTGTGTTTTTTGGTGCTTGCATCATTTAGTGTTTATAATCTGAACTACTTTGGATCATTAGCTGGTTTTCAAATTGCATGTAGCTTCACATTTCTCAAGTTATGTTGATTTCCGGAGTGCAAGTGCCTTCGCATTTTTTAAGTTAAATGTTCGCCCCTGGTAACTTGAATTCGTGGATCAGCCACTGCACACAAATCATACATGAATGCCAGTACGAATTAAATGAAATGCAGGGACTTACGCTAGCTCATTGTATAGGCTCACTGCAGCTCTGCTTGCACTTGGGATGTTCCATGTACAAGTCCATGTTACCACTTGCTTGGATGTGCAGGCCTTGTGCTCCTTGCATCCCCCTCTGCATTTTTGACACGGCGAATGGTTGATCAAATAAGAGGAATCGACCTTGATGTTGTACTGGAGGACAGATACTTACAAGGTTATACGGGTGTGCAGGATGTGTACCAGATCCCGTAGCGCCGTCATGCTTCGCTAAAAAATGGATTTGCTTGTTTCAGATGATATCTCCAGAAGAAATAAGAGTTAAAGTCAGAGTTGCATAGGCGTGTAAGCTAAGAGAGCAGTGAAAGGATATCCAAACATCGTCGGAACAGTGCACAAGGGAGTGATGTGTGGATACCTAGTTCGGGCCGGCGGCTGGGCATGCTCGCCTAGCTAGAGTGCGGGTCACTTTAGAGCCGGTGAGGGTGATGCGCTGGCGGTTGCTGGCCGCGCACGGATGCAGATCTTGAGTGGCAGCGGAGCGCTATGATGTAGTGGATGAGACCGTTGGTGAAGCCCCAACGGCCTCGGGGGGCGGAGGTGCGACGATGTGCTCGGTGAAGTAGCCCCGGTGAGCTGGGAGACGGCGTCGGTGAAGCGCACCTGATGCGGTGGAACTCGGTGTCTGTGAGGCACGTCGGTTGCGGCGGCCGATGTTGTCGGTGGACCACCCGGTGCGGTGGACGAGGGCGTAGATGAGGTAGCTCGGGTGCGGTGGTGAAGCGCGACCGTCGTCTTCGTCGTCGTCCGGCACAGAGGTGGGGAACGGTGGGGAAAGAGACGAGACGAGGGGCGATTCGAGGGTTGGCGATGAATTAGGGATTTGAGCAATCTGGGCGCGGAAGGGGACGGTGGAGAAGAGAGATTTTGCACGGCTGGAATTGGGGCCGCCAGATATTTCAATCCGAAACGTGGAAGCGCGAACTTATATTGTCGTCGTCCTTTTTTTGGGGGGAGGGGGCTGGGTGGCTGGGTGCTACGCGTCCGTCCGACACATGCGACCACCCCGACAGGACTATGCTTCGGTGCCTTAAGGCACCTCCCTTTGTGTCCATGACATGTGGGCCCAACAGGTGGCTGGCCCACATGTCAGTGACCCAAAAGCAGTTGCCTTTAAGGCAACGAAGCAGCGTCCACCCCGACACGACCCTGGTCTGCCTGGTGCGCCTACATTTGAGAATGCAAACGAATCTTCTTTCATTTCCAAACGAACCTGCATGTATTACCATGCCCGTGTTTTCCTTGCAATAATTAGTCATTCGAAACGAGATACTCCATCCGTTCACTTTTGTAAGTCGTTTCAGACAACTTAAAATGAACTGTTTTGCACATTGTCTGAAATGTCTTCAAGGTCTTATAAAAGTGAACAGAGGGAGTACTATAAATTAATTAATGAGGAGTTATTTGAAAAAAAATCGAAACGGTACCCACGCTAACGTGGATTAGAGTGTGTGTCACATAATTAGTTATTTGAATTAGAGTGTGTGTCACGTAGTTAGTTATTTGAATTAGAGTGTGTGTCACGTAGCGATCTCCAATTCTAACGTGGATTTCGCATTTCACTGTATCCACGCTACTTTTTTAATACAAATTCATATGTATATGATGAACACCATGGTAGTGAGAAAACTTTTGGATGGATTCAAACATATGACCTACAAAATAGCACAACAAACTGAGTCAATGTCAACTTTTCGAAACTTAGTATGGCACGAATTCGAAATAATTACCCGTATGCCTGGTCCTCGGTTCAAATCTTACAATGTACACCGAATTGAAACATCGATATTAAGTCTCGTACTATGTACATTCAAATGTTGTTTTTAGCCCCCCCCCCCCGCACAAACGCTACATACTTCCTGTATCGGTCAATCTTCCTCTCCTAACCACCTTAGGAAGCTATCGGTTTCCAACACACGTTCATTCTTTCTCTCCATGTTTCGATCTCTAAGTCTCTCAACTACACAACCCCTTTTTCCACTCTGTTACCAAATGTATTTACCTCACACACCCGCCATTGCACCCCATGCCGAGCTCTCTCTCTCCCCCCTCTCCCTCTCACCCTCTCGCGCTAAATACATGCATTGCCTATCTAGCCCCCCAACCTCTCGTGCGCACGCACGCACGTTGTATATCTAGGTCACTCCCTCGAGACTGTCTCACTCTTTCTTCCGCACGGCGGGCCACACTCGCTCAATCTCGCTCTCTTTATCTGAGTCTCGTTTAACCTCGTTTTCTTTCACACACAAATGATATATCTCCCTGTTCGGGCCTCGATCGACACACTCTATACTCTCTCACGCAGATTGTCTATCTAGGTCAGTCCATCCAAGCCGCCGCCACTCTTTCGACCTCATGGTGGGCCACGCTCACTCAATCTCTCTCTCTCTCTCTCTCCGTATGTCTCGATTGACCTCGCTCTTTCTCGGACAAAAACGATATATCACCATGTTTGAGCCCAATTCGACCTATTCACATTGTATACTCTCTCACGCACATCGTCTATCTAGGTCACTCTCTCCAACCCGTCTCACTCTTTCGATCGCACGGCGACCCTATGTGATCGGTTGACCTTGCTTCCTCCCACGCACAAAATATATCTACACGTCTGTGACTGGATCATCTCTCAAGCTCTATCTTACAGCCCTCACCCTTGCCAAAAAGCTCAATCGGACAATATCTCTCCAGAGCATATATATTTGTTCAATGAATGTCGGACCACACTCACTTTGTCTCTCTATCTATATGTCTCTCGATTGACCTCGCTTTCTCACACCGTATCTTCCACGCGTTGAAGCTACTACCTCTCCATCCCTCGCAAAGCCGGAGCTATTTACATTGCGAGGGGCACTCCAACCTTGGATTAATTTGTGTAGGCATTTATTCCGGTCGGTTTAGATTATATTTTCGTAGCATTCGGCCCACAACTACTCCAAACACCGTTGCAACCCACGCAACTCCCCTAGTTGATTTCCCTCTGGCTCGGTCATCGCTCTCTCGCACGTCCTTTCTCGCCTTCAACGTCGCACCATGGTATTATTGAAAAAACTATGTTGTTCTCTTTAATTATTATAAATAAGCTACAAAACTACACACCGATAGTCCACTTGGAATGGAACAAATTTCGACCCACAAATTAAAGTGCTACAAACTACACACCGAGGGGCCCACATGTCATGAAACAAATTTGGACCCATATACAAATTAAAAATAAAGGACGAGGATCGAACATGCGACCGGGCCTTCAAGCCGCACGTCAATAGGCAACATACGTAGAATAGCAATGTTTGTTGTACCCCTTTGTTCACATAATGTTTTTATATTACCACAGCCTAATTAATGGATAACATGTAATATTATTTTTAGTACTATTCGCCTTCACTTACTGGTGGGTTCCATGTGTGCTCTCTCTCTCTCCTCCCCTTCTGCGTTTAGACGCACGGGCAAACAGGAAGAACTCGCGGGCGATGTTGCCGTTGACCATATCTGGACGCGTTCACAAGTCACGGCACCAGTTTCACGTACTAGCAGCACTAGTCAGTGTGTACGTGCAATGCACGTTAATTTGGAAGTATATTAAGTGCATGCGGATATTAACTACTAGGATATTATTTGCGTGTTGTCATGTGATTAGCACTATTTTTGGCATGAAATTAACTGCACGCTAAACGTGTTGAGCGCTCGACATTGAAGCAGTCTAGGTCGTTGGATGACAAGGAATACATGTGGCTTGATGACGTTTTATATTTAATTTGATACGGCTCTAGCAGAACATTCAATCGATCAAACCATACATTTCGTTCAGTCTGACTCCGACTTTAAATTATACGACGATTGATATAAAATAAACGGAAATGATAAACGTTTGGATTTTAAGCATGGCAATCCGAACGTTTTTCATGGCAAATTGAGATTACAGGGCGGCGGCGGGGGCGTCTCGCGGTGGGAAGCGGCTCCTCTGCCGTGTTCTGTGTGTCGTCGGGCCACTGACCGACGGCGACGGTGGCGTCTTGCGCCGTTGTTGGCGTACTCCTGGACGTTGGCCTAGCTTCAAGGAAGGCCAAAATGTTCTGGACTTCGGAGCGAGTCAACTGGCGGGAGGAGGCGCCTGGCGTTGGTGCAAGGAAGCGGTCGACGGCGGCCATCCATGCCGCTGAGGGGGCACCGGCACCCGCGTGCGCGTCAGTGCACGCGCAGGCGCATGCGCTGGCAGGTGCACGGACACCGGCACGGGCGTGCGCGTCAGTGCATGCACAGGCGCATGCGCTGGTAGGTGCACGGGCGCGTGAAAGTCGGCGGGGACCTCGTGGAACCCCGTGGGATCAACCTCGGCGACAATGTGCGGCTCCCAGCCCATCAATGCCACGGGGATGGGCGCTGGCGCAGTCGGGGCGACGGGAGCCGGAACGGGAGCGGGGACAGGCGCGGCGTCTTCCCGCAAGGCCAGTTCAAGCTCGTCCCAAAGCGCCTTATGTTCTTGAGACTCCGGCTGGGTGTCTTCCTCAGAAAACTGGAACACTAAGGGCAAACCATCGTGATGCGGCATGGCGTACGTTTAGGTCAGGCTAGTTGGAGGTAGACGACAGGAGAATCGGAGAGGAAGAGAGAGGATTGTAGCGATATCGGGTAGTGCGGGGTTGATTTTAAACTGCGGCGCCGACGACATTAAAAGTGGGAGCAGTTGGGACGACGGTGGGCGGCGGAGCCTGGTCAAAGGGCTCGCCTCCCGGTGAGCCTGCACAGCGGTCTGCTCGGACGCCTCCCGTCGACTCACACGCTTGCTCGGACGGCACCTGCCGATGAGAAGCGGGGACTCATGGCGACACGTAAACGCCCATGGTTTCAATAGTGAAAGCGTTCGCCTTAACGTGACAGGTCTTTGTTCCAAAATACCTTGGCTCTTCATTTGTGCAACTTGTCATAAGCAGCTTGTCTCAAATTGAAGAAAAAACTTACGAAGTAATATTTGTGCCATATCACGTGACCATACTTAGTTTCAAGAATTTATACTCACTTTTGGATTTTCTGAAATTTAAGATCCAGGATTCGAAACAATATCATAACCTGCATCATGCAATAAATTTTCAAGCCGTACATCTGTCCTGTTTTATTTCTTAAGAAAGGATTTGGTCAAACATTTTGCTTAGTTAGACTTCAGACAAGTTATATATGCAGAGTAAAAGGATAATCCCTCCGTACCAGTGCATTGCCTGATATATTAACTCAAGTACTAGGCACGAACAAACGGGCTCAATTCTGTGCTCATCCTGGTGTAGTAGTAGTAGTACTAGGCAATGCAGTTGACGGGTGACCTTGACGAGCGGCGACCGAGGGAATTGAACCGTGCTCGGCACGGTAGGTAACGTTGTCTAGTTACTAAAGCATCCCTCCGTTGTTCATCGGTAGTCATTATGGACCGGGGACATGAGGGGAATTTCCTAGGGCTGGAATTCTGGCCGCCAGATATTTCGACTTGAAACGCTGAGGCTCGACTGGTTGGGGTTGCCTAATGTGCGTACCACGCACGCCACCGAAGGACACGAGCCCGGTTTTTTTTAGGATCAACACGAGCCAAGGTCTGGCTGGTACGCCGTTGGGTCCTACCATTCGAGAATACGAAAGGAACCTTTTAAATTGCCGAACGAATCTATGTGTATTACAATACCCGTATTTTCCTTGCAAATACTAATCTCAACGTGGTAATTGATTTATGACGAGTTGTTGAATTAGAGTGAGTTTGTGATATAGTGATCTCAACGTGGATTTCACATTTCATGGTATCCCTAGTAAGTTTTCCAATGCAAATTCAAATTTAAAAGATGAACAATATGGAGGTGAGAAAACTTTGTATGTATCAAGCATATGACCACACACACACACACACAGAGACACACACGCACGAACACAACAACAATCCAATAAGTATAGTGCATCTATTTTTCCAAACCATGCATGTATGACACGAATTCAAAAATACTCCTTCTATTCCTAAATATTAGTCTTTTAGAGAGTTCAACAAGTGACTACATACGGAGCAAAATGAGTGAATCTAGACTCTAAAATATGTCTATATACATCCGTATGTGCCAGTCCATTTGAAGCCTCTAAAAAGACTAATATTTAGGAACGAAGGGAGTAAAATGTAAGACATCCATGGTCCTCAGTTCAATATTTAAAATGAACATGAAACTGAAACATGAATATTAAGTCTAGTACTACAGTACATGCAAATGTTGTGTTTAGGCGGAGCTATGATTGTCGGGGGTCAACCCCTCGACCTTAGATAAAATTGTGGAGCTCTGTTTAGGGTTGTTTAGATTATATTTGTCCCCACCCTCCCAACCACCGATTGGTTGTGCACCCCCACCCCTCCTCCCCGGGAGAATATCATGTGCCCCCATACCTTAGATGCTATATGCCGATACGAGTTGCTTGGAGCTTGTAGATCTGAGATATAGCAGCTCACATGATGTGTCTTAATATTTTTGCAGGAAACCTTGATGAGTTTGAGAATTGCACACAATTTGTACAAAAACTACTTAGATGCCCTTTGATCCCATATCCAACGACCTCGAAGCTCGTATCACCGTAGCATCTAAGATGAAGGAGGACATCATATTCTCCTGTATGTAAGAATATCATGTGCTACCACACCTTAGATGCTTTGGTGATACAAGCTCTTCGGAGGCGTTGGATTTGTGACCCAACACCTCCTCGGTGGTTCGAATGGTTTTTTGCAGAAAAGCCCCAAAAGAGTTCGGCCACTGCTTACAAGCACAAAGACTGCTCAGATGCCATTGGATCTCAGATCAAACGACCTCCAAGCTCGTATCACCGTAGCATCCAAGCTGCGATAGCACCTTATGTTTTCTCGCACGGGAGAGTATGAGGTGCTCCCGCACCGTAGATTCTATGGTGATACGAGTTCACTGAGATCTAACGGCCCACAGTAGGAGGTTTGAATGTTTTTGCAATATACGACTGATAGAGTTTGGGAAATGCGCAGAAAGTACAAGTACTACGCATGTGCCATCTGATCACTGATCATACGACCTAGATGCTCATATCACCGTAGCGGGTAATTAAGCTACGGGGAGCACCTAATATGAGCACCGGGGAGCCGTTGGATCGAAGATGCAGCGGCACACACGAGGCCTGAATGTTTTATTTGCAAAAAAACCTTTGGAGAGTTTGGAAATTGCGCATAATTACAAAGACTACTCCCAAGCCATTGGATCTCACTTCCAACGGTGTAAAAACTCGTATCACCATAGTATCTAAGCTGCGGGGTGGATGTGATATTCTATGCCGCTGTCATTTTTGTTCGTAAACTTGCAAAATACGTGTAACTCGTGCCGTTACTTGTCTAACCGCGCAAAGTGTTTGTTCAAAAAAACCATCCTACACTGAAATATCGGAACAACACACGGGGGTCCCACTTGTCATTAATCAAATTTGGACCTAAAACTAACAAATCTGAAAGACGAGATTCGAACTGGCAACCTGGACTACAAAGCGTAAGTCGATAGCCTGAAAAAACGAACGGTTGTTGGCTTTGTCCCATAACTTGATTTTATACAGTACTTGCGTTGAGTAGAGTAGAGGGAGTGCCTCGTCAACACGTGCATGACCGTTGTCTCACTTACTGGTGGGTCCCAGGTCTGCGATCTCAATCTCTCTTCTCTCCATCGTCTAACCTTTGCACGGGCACACACGAAGAGCGGCGCTAGCTTGCCGTGGTGTTATTACAACTAAAAAAAGCTTGGAAAATAGAAGAATCGCCTAGAACAAGAGACGTTGTGGCTGGTCGAGACGGAGCTAACCACATCTATCCTCCGTGCCACGTTTGCATGATGAAGCTGTGTGGCTAGTGGGGTGTTTTCGACCGACTGGCTGGGTCCCGAGGTCGAACCATAGGTACTACGTCTGATACAGTATATTTTTACACGCACATTTTTCCTCCGTGCCGAGACGTGGCACACCCTACCGCGCGGTTTCGGGGTCCTCCCGGGTGGTGCACGCATATATTCTTCCTGACGTGGGACGCCCTACCGCGCGTTTTCTGGGTCCTCCTCGGTCGTAGCGCCGAAGCAAGTAAATGAGTCGTCAAATCACGAAAGACCACCTTTCCCGCCGAGTACATCAGTGAAGCACGGTGGCTAGCTAGTTGGGCTAGTTCGACCGATTAGCTAGGCCGCCGCCACATTTGTTTTTTCACCCCTTTTTTTATCTACTTGCCGGCAGGTAAATTTAAATATCCACCGCGGCGTTGCTCTGGTGTTTGGGTGCGGCAGGATTTTTAATTTTTTGATTGACGGGAGTAGGCGCGGCAGGATTTTTAATTTTTTGATTGACGGGAGCAGGCGCGGCAGCAATTAGTCACGATGACTCCGCCTGTAAAAACCCACTGCTCCCTGATGTGATAAGTCGTCGATTGGTGTTTTACCGTGGTGAAAAAGATTCCCCACTCCCTCCGCCTTCCCGTAGATTGCATTGCCTTTCAGCCGTTTCGCCCCCTTTTGTTCCTCTCCCCATTGCTTCTACCTGGTGCCATGGCGGCGCAGCAGATCACGGAGTCCGAGGTGAGGCGCCTGACACAGGAGCTCCATGCCAAGGATGCGGAGCTTAGGGCCAAGGACGTGGAGCTCCGTGAGCTCAAGGAGGAGAGGAGTGCCATGCTCCTCCGTTATGGGAGTTCACGGAGCTTCAAAAGCGGCAGGCGTCCACCACAAAGATGCTCGAGGCGTCGGCGGCATTGCTGCAGAAAGCGGAAGATATGATAGGCCGTCAGGGGAGCCGGCTGGAGCGCGAGCGGGCCGATCGTGACGAGGTCCAGGATCGCCTCAGCCACTTGGTGAACCAAGTTGCCACGCACGTGTTGCGGCTGCGCGATGCCTACCGTCGTGCCAGCGCGACGATGCCGGCCGTCGGGCTAAACCCGTTCGACCACCCGGTCGACTTCAACGAGCTGCGGCTTCCTGACCTGGTCTCCTTCTTCACCTATATCTCCGAGGAGCTGAGCCGTCTCCGCGCGATGGTGGGGGCTGAGCTGGACAAGGAGGGGTTGCGGGCTGCCGTCGCCGTTGCCGGGCGAATCCTTTCAGGGCTCCGTCACCGGAATCCATTCGTGCCATTGGACGCCGTCTTTGACGAGCTGGCTCCCGTCGACCGGGAGCGGGCTCTGCGGGCGGTTGCACCCTGCATCACCAACGTCGTGCGCCTCGAGAAGCAGAGGGACTTCGGTGGTGTTTAGGCGCCCTCTGCATGGGCATGTCCATGTCTCGGCGCAACATGACCGTTGGATCAAACTCAGACGGTGCAGATCAGTCACTGTAGCACAAAGCGTGTGGGTGTGTTTGGTTGCATTCTCATCTCAATATAGTTGTTTCCTCTTCGTGTATTTTTGTCAACCTACTAGTGTGGACTCATGCACCCTTCATGCACTCTGCCAAACACCCAAAAGTGGGTCGAGAAGGGAACTTTTGCTCCCATCCCGTGCACCCTTCATACACCCTGCCTAACACTATTCGTGCTTCATATGGTTCATGTTTCGTGGAGTACTGTAGCACCGTACTCTCCGTGCGCTGTGGACCTAGTTCTGTTAACATTGATCTCACCGTTCATTCTCGACCGGACAGTCGAAAAAGCGGTACTATGTTACATATAGGAGTAGTTGACATGCGCACAACATCATTTGTTATCCTCATATCTTACTACACTAGCAACAAGATTGTGTAGTACTGACGTATGAACCACTGCACATGCCTAGTAGTAGGAGCACTGTGTATGTTCAAGTGGCTGCCGTGTTTCGCACTCCTCCGTCGTAAGAGTGGAAACGCTTGCTGTAATCATTTTTTTCTTCAGAAAAACAGTGGACACGCTCTACCGTGCGGATCCTCCTCCAGCCATGCACTAAATTACTCACTTTCGCCGACGTGTGGGACAGCCAGCACCTGGGTCCACCAGCCATGCACTAAATTACTCCGTAGTAGAGTGACGGTAGACTACCCCGATCGAACCGCCGCAGTAATGCCCAATGAGCCGTCAAATCACAAAACCCCCTCCTTTCCAGCAGTAAGTTGGACGGACGAAGCAACCATCATTTCACTCTTCTCTCTCAGCTTCCTCTCTTGAAGAAAACCCCCACTCGCTTCGCTTCTCCCTCATCTCGTTCCTCCTTTCACTCTTCTCTCTCAGCTTCCTCTCTTGGATGGACGCCGGAGCACCGGCCGACGTGATGTCTATGGCTCTGGCCAAAACCGTCGAGGCTCATGGTACGAAGAAGCGCAAGCACCCCGCCGAGACTACCGCAGACAAGCTCAAAGCCATCGCCCTGTCCAAGCCCCCCTCTCCGGGATCCCTCATTAAGCAAGTCCAGGTAATGTCTCTTGTTGACGATCTTTTTCTCGATCTTGATCGTGTTTTTTCATCTAACACGCAGTACTAGTACTGGTAGTACAACTTTCTGGGTGATCTTGCATGTGATTTTAGTGTGCCAAATGACGGTTCTAAATTCCTCTTTTGACCAAAACATGCGAGAGGTTGACACTGATTTCTTATAGATTACTTTCAACTACTCCCTCTGTCCCAAATTTCTTGTCTTAGATTTGTCTAGATACGGATGTATCTAATACTAAAATGTGACTTGATACATCCGTATCTAGACAAATCTAAGACAAGAATTTTGGGACGGAGGGAGTACTTTATGAACATCAATGCTACCTTTTAAGAGGGTATATTTGCCTCAGTAACTTGTGTTATGGATATTGCATGTAATCCCTCTGCTCTCATGCCTTTGAAGACATGTTCTAGTGTCTTTGTTCACTCATTTCTGTGCGTATATGTAGTCATATATGGAGTATAATATCGAAAATCATCTTATATTTCTGAACGGAGGTAGTAATAAAATATGGTTTCTGTTTGAATTAGAACCAGGTCCGCGGTGGAGATGAAGTTCTCAAAGTCATGCCGTGTGAACTGGAAGACCTGATGATGAGTTCTACTGCTGAACTATCCAGCTGCTGTGTCCTTGTCGCCACGTGTCCTGAACTAGTGTTTTCCTGTAGCATTGTTGTCAGGCGTGTTCTCGAGGCTGTACTTGACCACAACAATTTCCTGGCTGTGCCTTCGATTACGAAGGGTGTGGTTCTTGTAAAGCTTCCCAACAAATCTGATGCGGCCTGTCTTCATCATCATGTTTATGAGTGGAAAGACCACTCTGTTAGGTTCTCCAAGGTTGACAAGATGGTGATGGTGCATGTAGACATCTCACACGAAGTCCATGGCCTAGTCAGTTATGCGGGGTTCATCCCGTAGGTCGGTGGCAAGAAATAGTCTGCAGAGTTTAGTTAGTGCAACTTTGCTTGTCTGTAGTAAGTACTATTGTTCAGTACTTGATTTGTGTTTGTGAACCCTGTATTGTTTATTAGTACTGCCGCTTTTGGTGTGTGAACGGTCTATGTTAATGTCTATGTTAATGTCTGTCCACTCAATTCAGTCTGTATATTTTGAAGTATCCAGATCATATTTTTTGTGAGGACGGTTTATCAATTATGGTTACACTCCAATATCTGTATGCATTGCAGGGTTTATCGCACCCACCAGGATTTCCAGTCCCATGGATGTTCGGTCCATACGATTTGTCACGACCTTTGGACTGTCCTGCTTGTGGGAGTAGGCGGGGCCCCTGCATGCCACGCGTAGTTGGACGATCAATCTTCTGTTTAGTACTTCAACATAGTGATTTCCTGGTAAGGATTCACTCGTGTCACATCAAGTAAATCTTATTGATTTACTGTCTAAATCTTATTGATTTAATGTCATGTTTTCTTTCTTTTCCTGCAATTTTACGATGCAGGTTTTGCCATGTGACATTCATCACAGAATAAACCGTTTGGTTTGCTCTACGATGGCTATTTTTGCAGGTTTCACTTCTTATGTCGTGTCAGTAACGAAGGCACTGTCCATCACTTATATTACTGGAAAAAATTGGATCAGTCTGTTGTCTGAGTACAAGCTGAATCCCTATGATGAACTGCAGTTTGGTTTAACAAAAATGCCACAATTAGTCCTTCTCGCGTTTAAAAGAAATGAAGAAAAAAACTGGATCACGGTCACGGATCCTAGTCAAGTTAGAAAGCTGATCATAGCAGACCAGACACGATCGCCGCTGTCTCGCACAGATCGAGCACCGGCAGTTGCTCTAGCACTGACAGCGGCAGCAGCTCAGTCTGATCCAGCTGAGGATTGGGCACCGACCGCGTCAGCGGATCAGTCTGATCTACCGGAGGATCGGGCATCGACACCGGCACCTGCTCCGACACCGGCACCAGCTCTACAAGGAGCACCATCTCCGGCAGCAGCAGCGGCTTCGGCACCTGCACCAACACTTGCACTTGCATCTGCTCCGGCCCGTGCAGTTGCACCGGCAACAGACTGGGCTGCAGTTCGCACTTCATATACCAAAGTCCTTACAAAAACCGACATGTCCACCTTCTTGGTAAGCATTGGCCGCCCAAGTGCTTCGTTCTTTTTTCTTTCCATGTTGTTTCACATGATTCACTGTGTTGATCTAACTGTTTGGGTATGTCTTCTTGTTTGCAAACAGAGAATTCCTAGAGCAACGAGGGAGTCGTTCAACAATCCGGGCGACCGCGGCCAAGTTTCTCTTACCATGCGCAGCCTTGGTGTGAATGAACCTGCTCAATATACCGTAAGTACAAAGGATGGTCGCATGATGATTGATGCTAAAGGATGGTCAAGGTTCAAATCTAAATCATATCTTGCGGTAGGGGATGATGTCAAAATCGAACTTTCTCGGCAAGGAGAGCTGGTCCAAATCAACTTTGAAATTCTTCAGTAGCAGCACGCAACTGCCGAACTGATCTATCCTCCGAGAGATTTTGATGTAATAATCTGGCATGGTGAAACAAGTGTCCTGTGTGTATAAGTAGTACGACAGTATTATTTATCACATGGTATATCGTTGATAGAATTGCAACTCTGATTGCTGGTTAGGAACTGTCGTTCGATTTCATTCCAACAGCTGCCGTGCTTTATTCAATTTTGTGTATTCGCCTTGCGACAGCATCTAAAACCAGCGCCGTACCGATCGCTTGCAATATGAAAAGCGCTGAGGTAGAACACATGGGCCCCCAAACATGCAGGGTCGGCCTGCGGCCCAAAGTCCAGAACCGTGAGCCTATCTGAGTATTATATTCTCAGCTGAACCCCCATAAAAAAGCTGAACCCCCATAATGCCCGTGCGTTGCAGAGGGAGTATATTTCTCGGCAAGGTGAGCCTGTGATATAAAAGATTTGTATATTTCTTTACAGAGGGAGTATCTCTCTGTCAAAAAATATATTTATGTGTAACTAGTTACTCCTGTCTTTCTACTTCCTTTCGCTGATATGTGGGGCAACCGGCAACGGGGTCCACGTGCCATATGCACAAATTAGAGTGCACAACTTCACGGTAGACACACCCCGGTCGTAGCGCCGCAGTAATGCCCAATGAGCCGTCAAATCACAACCCCCCCTTTCCAGCTTTAGCAGTAAGCTGGACGGACGAAGCGGCAATATTTCACTGGGCCTGAATCCCCTTCTCCCTCGTCTGCTTGTTCAGAGAAAACCCCCTCTCGGCGATTGCATAGGGTTTTCTCATGGAGAACCAGGTACGAATTCTTCATCCATCCCCGATAAATCCAAGTCCCTTGGTCGCAGGTAATCCTAGGATGGCAGCCGCCGCCGTTGATGCATTTTTCTTCCTACTGAATCTAGTGTGTTTCATTTGCAGTGCCCAAAGTGCGAGTACCCTACAGGTTTCTGCGCCCTCGGCGAGACGCCACACTTGTTCCTTCTCATCCTAACACAGCATTTTGAAACGCGCACAGTATGTTCCTAGAATCCTCTTTTCTATCCGGGAGGGTGGGGTTTTTTTGAACATGCTGTGTTCTCATATTATTTTTCCTGCAGTGTATTATTTGCTCTGCCAGAACACATGTACTCAAGATGCTCGGCCTTGCCATAACTGAATACACTAGTTTAATGGTCACAGTGAAGACAAGCCATGGATATAAGTTCCGAGTTGGGTTCATGAACCAAGAAGATCGCTGCTTTTTTATGGCCGAACTTGGATAAACTTTCTCAAGTGTTACGGACTGAAAGTTGGCGCACGAATGTTGATGGAAATAGCAGAACCTGGTCTCATCTTCACTGCGATCTTCCACCCCGACGTCGTTCCAATTGTTCATCCATGTTAGTTTTGTATCTGGTTCTTGCTTGTTGCCTCGATTACTTCTTAATCCACCTATTCTGTCTAACTAATCACAATTTAACTTTAGAAGTAGCAACGAATCTCTCACGAAGATGCTACTTCTAACTAATATTTTCTTATAATTGGTGGCACGTGTAGGTTTTTTCAGAGTTAAGCAGTCTGCTCGTTTGTTACTCTGTAATAACTCGGCTGTTACTAATGGCACTGAAGTTGACTGGATCGACATCCACAAGTTCCTACACTTTATTGATCGTCTTGAGGTCCTTGTGGGGCGTTTCAATGGTGGAAGGCCACGTGGGATATGTGTGCCACTGCTGCACTCGTTGAACAGGTCCAACTGTGTCGAGAAACTTATGGTACGAGCTGTTTTCTGTTATATATGTTGTTCATAAACTATTGCTTATACACAGTTTTACAGCTGTGATCTTCTTGAAACAGGAACTGCCGAGTTCTATTGTTCCTATACAGATGCCTGACCATGGTCGGGTCAGACTTGCGCTTGGTCACAACATGATGTTTATGTCGACCTACTCAATTCCCCTTGGAGGTGAAAAGATACTTATTCATGGGTGGTCTCAAATAATGAAGGCCCGTCCATCTTGGAGAATAGGACAGAAGATTATGTTCATGCTTTTCCATGGCTCTAAAGCGAATATCCTGTTTATTGACCACGTTGCTTTCAGCTTTGGTTGTTAAGTGCCCCTGCTGGTTTCAGTTAAGGTTGTTAAGTACTCCTGCTGCTTTTACAGTCTGTCGTGTTTCTTCAGTCCTGTCTTCCTCCAGCCGCCAAAACCAAACCAGCGCCGGCGGGGCCGCCTGCTTCCGCCTCCCACGGCTGGCTGCGCCTCAGCGCACGCATCGCCGCCCCACCGTCTCCTAAATCGTTAACGCCGACGTCCTCCGCGCGCTTTGGTGCGCTCGCCGCGGCGCCGCCCTCTCGCGTTGTCAACATGGTCAACAAACAACAGGAATCGGCAGAAGTACGTGGAGAGGATGACAGTAGGGGCCCACCACGTCAGCGTATGGAAAAATAAAATGCTTCCTCCTAGTGTTTTCCTGACATCTGGGACCCACGACATTGTGAGCGTATATAGTCAATAGACAAGAGAACAGCACAAGATCGGCTGACACCTGGGACGTAGCTACTCGAGCAGTATTTTTTTTGTTTGGTATTGTTGAGACGGAGCAGGGTTTGAACTGGGCTGTGGCCCGTCTAGCCCAGGCTTATATTTTATGTTCACCATGTGACCAGCCCAGCTATTTTTTCTTTGTGAAAATGAGCCCAGTTTATTTTTTCTGAAGAATACCCAATCCAGGCCTACTTATTTTTCTACGCCCTGATGGGCTGCAACTCTTTCAAGACGCCTGCAAATCTTGAAAGTAATATGAAATGGGTTGTAAATATAAAAACAGATGACAAATTGGCAATTACTTTATAATTTCTGAATTTTTTCACATTTTCAGATTCCTATTTCACTGGGCATTAACCTAATTTAAATATATCTTCAAAGTACTTTAAATCTGGCTCGACATTTCGGTATTAAAAATAGTTTGGAACCCACAGAAATATGCGAAATTGGCCCTGGCCAACCAAAAAAAACGACTGCAATAAATTGCATAAGAAGTTGCCATGAGCTATATATAAATTATTAAAAAAAGAGGGAGTGGTCTGACTTGTGGGCCTGTTTAGTTGACGCGTATGCAAGATTTTTTTAGTTATTATATACGTCAACAAACGATTCTAGCAGACGTAACCGTTGGATGTCAATCCAACGGCCGTCGTGTTTCTTCAATCTCTGATCTTCTTGCTCCAGCCGCCAAAGCAGCGCCGGCGGGACCGCCTACTCCCGCCTCCCGTGGCCGGCTGTGCTGCCGCGCAGGCCTCAGCGCCCCTACTACTCCCACCGCTGGCCAGGGCATCCCTCTACTCACCCACACCCCCTGTTATTCTGCGGCGACGGCAGCCTCACACCGCAGCCGAACCGGTGAACCCTCGTACTCCTCTCCGCGCGGGCTTCCACTGCCGCGTCTTCCCCGGCTCCGCGTCGTCCCCTTCCTAGGCCTCGCCGTCGTCCACCGCCGTGGTGCTCTCGGCGCGGCGTGGTCAATGTGGTCAACGACCGACTTCCATCGGAAGAGTACTGTACGTGGAGAGGCTGACAGCTGGGTCCACGGCAGCCGCAAGGAAGTGCCTCCTTATTACGCGGAAAATAATTATTCCTCCACCTGACAGCAGGGACCCACCGGACGGGCCACCAGTATTTCGCGAAAAAAACGTTTCCCCCTGACTGCTGGGACCCACAGGACGGGCCACCGTATTTCGCGAAAAAAACGTTCCCCCCGCTGTCAGCTCGGACCCACCGGAAGTGCCTGCTTATTACGCACAAAAAATGAATACCCCCTGCTAGCTGGGACCCACCTTGGTGGGAGGCTGACTTGTGGGCCTACTAAGTTGACTGGGACGGAGGCCTTTGTCAACTTTAGTCAATATATGAACGATTCTAGCTCCAGTGACCGTACGATGTCCATCCAACGGCCGTAGTGCTTCTTCAACCTCTGGTCTTCTTGCTCCAGCCGCCCAAAGCAGCGCCGGTCGTGCCGCCTGCTCCTGCCGCCCGTGGCCGGCTATGATGCCGCGGAGGCCTCACCGCCCCCTACTACTCCCACCGCTGGCCAGGCCATCCCTGTACGCACCCACACCCCCTGTTATTCTGCGGCGACGGCAGCCTCACACCGCAGCCGAACGAGTGAACCCTCATACTCCTCTACGCGTGGGCATCCACTACCGCGTCTTCCCCGGCTCCGCGTCGTCCCCGGCTCCGCGTCGTCCCCTTCCTAGGCCTCGCCGTCGTCCACCGCCCTGGTGCTCTCAGCACGGCGTGGTCAACGTGGTCAAGGAATGGCTTCCATCGGACGTGGACTGTACGTGGAGAGGCTGACAGCTGGGTCCACGGCCGCAGCAAGGAAGTGCCTCCTTATTACGCGCAAAGTAATTATCCCTCCACCTGACAGCGGGGACCCAACAGACGGGCCACCGTATTTCGTGAAAAAAATGTTTCCCCCTGACTGCTGGGACCCACCAGCTACATCTTCGCACGCAAGGAAGTGCGTCCGAAAAAAAACGATTCGCCCCCTGACTGCTGGGACCCACCAGCTACATCTTCGCACGCAAGGAAGTGCGTCCGGGCAAAAAAAAACAAAACGATTCCCCCCTGACTACTGGGACCCAGCAGCTACACCTTCGCACGCAAGGAAGTGCGTCCGGGCAAAAAAAATGATTCGCCCCCATGACTGCTGGGACCCACCAGCTACATCTTCGCAGGCAAGGAAGTGCCTGATAGTCGGGACCCACCTTGTCGACGTGTATGTAGCGTTATCATTCTGGTCGCGAACGTGTACGTACATATATACTGGTCGATGTAGAGGCGTGCACGTGTCGTAGTAGTGGCGCGTACGTGTCGTAGTAGAGGCGCGCACATAGCATGTACACGTACGTACAGCGGCCAGGGTGCAAGAAAGAAAATATGGCCACGTACGTACATACGGGCAGGGTCTCGAACGCCTAATCGCGCATACGTATGGCCATGGCTCGTGTACATGGCTAGGTCGGAACGGAGAAACAACGTCGTCGTTCTGTTGATGGGGAGGCAACGGAATGCGTCGTCTTCATGGGGAGGCAACGAAATGCGTCGTGTTCATCGGGAGGCAATGGAACGCGTGGGAGCCAACTGGCTGGGTCGGAACGGAATGCGTGGTCGTGTTCATCGGGAGGGCTTGGACGGAACAGGCGATGGAAACGAGGCCTGGCGTAACGCAAAACGGAGGAAATGGCCTTGTGTTCGACCGGCCACGTTCGAAACGGGATCCTGTTCATCGGGAGGGGTCTGGCGTACCGCAAAACGGAGGAAATGGACCTCCTACGGTCGAAACGGGGGTCCTGTTGATCGGGAGGGGTGTGGCGTACCGCAAAACGGAGGAAACAGACTTGTGTTGGAGCGCTACGGTCGAAACGGGGGTCCTACTGATCGGGAGGGGTGTGGCGTACCGCAAAACGGGACTCCACGGGATACTGTTCATCTCCACCGTCGACCTCCTCCAGCCTCCATGGGCTACCGTCGACCTCCTCCAGCCTCCACGGGCTCCTGTTCATCCAGCCTCCACCGCGCGCTACTCCACCGGCTACTGTTCAACCACCCCTCCACCGTCTACTGTTCATCCAGCCCTCCACACCACGGGGTCCTGTTCAACCACCCCTCCACGGGCACCCCTCCATCGTCTACTGTTCATCCAGCCCTCCACACCACGGGGTCCTGTTCATCCAGAGGCAACGCCACCGCTCACTATTAATCCACCCCCCCCCCCGCAACGCTCATTGTTCATCCAATCGATCGACTTCAGTTAGCTGCAGTAGCGAAGGAATCTCTCGATCGGGTTCAGTTAACAGCCATCGATCGATCGCTCGGGTTCAGTAACGCGTAGCCTGCAGTGCAATCGCTCGGGTTCAGTTAGAGCCCAACGCCTCGCTCGGGTTCAGTTAGAGCCAATGCCTCGCACACATGCGCGTACGTGTACGAGAGAAATGCGCATCGCTCGGCCCCCGACCTCCCACCGTAACCGGGAACTCCCCAAAATTTTCCTCCCCCTCGCTTCTACCACGGTTTTTTCCATCATGGACGGCCCAAAGAATGTCATGCAGCTGCGTCTGCGGCTCGCCCAGGACGAAAAGCCCATTTTCTGTCATGATTTTTTGTCATAGAAGTAGGAGCCCACCACATCTATGATGATACCGGGTTTTGTCACAATTATCGTCATAGAAGTGTCATATGTATGATAGAATATTTTTTCGTTCAGCCCAAAATGTCACGGATGTGTCTTTTTTTTGTAGTGTAGTATTCAACCGTTTGGGATTGATGAATTCATCACCGACGGGTTCCCTAGTGTGGTCCATGTTCATCTGATCATCATCTACTTCTTTTGCTAGCTCGATGCTAAGTTTCCATTAATTGATGGCGTTTTATGAACATGCCATCGTTTCCTGCCATTTTCTCACCTGTTTCCCGCCACCCTGCTATATTGCGCATAGGGGGCACGCGACGCACGGAGGCAACAAGCGTAGCCTGTAGCACATCCACCTTTTCCAAGCATGCTAACCCACCAAAGCGCCGCCTCTGCCATCAACCTCGTCGACGAGGAAAACAAGCAGGCGCGACGGTCCGTCGAGGCCAAGGCGCTCGCCGGCAACGCGACGGACGACGCCGTGATGCGCGTCATCACCAGGGTTGAGCAGACTTTGGTGCATGGCGCTTGAGCGCCGCGGATCAAGATAGGCATGTCAGCGCCGACAGGCTGCAGCTCGCTGCACAACATGATCGATGGCGCGCAACAGAGCAAGCTAGGCGCATCCGCGCCGATAGGCTGCGGCTCGCCGCACGGCGAGACTGTTGGAGCGCCGCAGAGCGAGAGGCGCGGCACGCCGCACAGCAAGAGCGGATCCATCGGCGCTTGCCTGCTGTTGACACGGTGTCGCACCTAGGTACACGTCCTGTCAATATCCCCATTCCTCGCCAGGAGTGGGCAGAGACCCTCAGCGCCATACTTGCACCAGAGGCCGGCCGCGCCGTACTTGCACCGGACGCCCGCTGCACCGTTCGCATGGGTGCCGCCATTCGCCTTGCCCGCGGCCCGCTGGATGCCAACGCATTGGTCTGTAGGCTCGACCGCCTGCTTGGCCCAGGTGTCCACCTGGGCGCAGTAGAGGAACATGGCCGTCGCATCCTCGAGCAATACTAAAACTAATAATCCCTCCTGGGGCGTGTCGATCGCTTGGACGAACGCCTGCACGAGTTCAGGCAGAGCCAAGAGCTACCCTAGGCAAGGGCTACTGGTCATGGTCTCATGGACGCGTTTTATTTTGAAAAGTCGTTTCGACGTGGATAGCTATGTATTCACAACAATCATAGTATTACTCTGTTTATTGCTATGTTTCAGTGTGTGTACTCTGTTTCAATGTGTGCACTATTTTTTCCATTCTTATATGTTCTATTTCAATGTGTGTATATACGCTTTCCATTCTGTATATGTGGATGATAACAGCTAGATTCAAATTAGTATACAAAAACAGATAGAAAATGGAATTCAAAAAATATATATATTAATTGTTCATTAGATCATCATAGAATATATATATATAATATCATCACATATATGTGATGATACTTAACTACTAGGTACAATGCATAAAATTGAAAACGAGCAATACTAAAACTAATAATCCCTCCTGGGGCCAGTATTCCGGCAGCCCCTCGCCAGCAGCTCCCTGGTGCGCGGCGTCTTCCGAGTGCGGAGACAGTACTCCGACTCCTCCGCCTCGTAGCGCTTGACATACCGATTTGCCTCTTGCTGGCAGACGCGCGTGGCCGATCTTGCCATTTTGTTGGGCGCCCACCGGAGATCCTCGTCGGTGGCACGCTGGAGCTTATCAGCCCACCTCCACGCAGCGACGAGGCGCCCAACGCCTATGACCTTCCTCACGAAGTACCCGTCTTCGTACACCTCCTCGGCACGACGACGCGCCCGCCCGCAAAGCTCCACCGCCTCCTTTTTCCAAGCAGTATCACGGGCTTCACAGGCCGCCTGCTACCTGGCTTCCTCCTCGGCCATCTCCTTCTTGAACGCCACTTGCCTGGCTTTCTCAGCCGGCGGCAGTGACTTCCACAGACAAAGATTGTACTGGCTCCAAAACCAATCCGAAGTTGGGGGGGGGGGGTCCGGCGTAACCTCATCAGGCGGCGCGTAGGGGTCCTCATTGCTGCTAATCGAGTGAGCGTCCTCGGGGGGCGGCGACTCATCGTCGGCGCGTGGGCAAACCGGCAGCGCCATGGCAGAGATTTGAGAGAGAGAGAGAGAGAGAGGGCGAGCGAGGGGAGGATATAGATGAGAATGCAGGCGGGACGACGTGAGCACGGTAGTATTTAATTGCGGCCGGAATCTAGATCGACGGGGACAGTACACACGCCGGTCGCCGGAATTTACGAGTACTGTAGTTTGAATTACACACAACTCTCGGAGCAAATCTGTGTGTGAACATAATAGCTGACGGTTTCCAATACAAAATTGTGTTTGATTAATGATCCCCGCCAATCACCTACCAAACCTCGAGCCGCGAGATAGAGTGCCAATCGTGTGGGGGCCGGTTGTTTTGCCAGATCTTTACATTTTCTTTTTTGAACACCATATATTTACATCGTGTGATGATTTTTTAACTCGCACACAAGTACACAAAAATATGATTTTTCAAACCGTTTTGGTTAGGCGTTGCATGTAGATGTAGTTCAAATTTGAATTATGGTCATTAAATGGTTAGAAAATCACTTAAATGTCTTTAAAAGGTCAAATGACCCCTGAAAATTTCCAAATTTTTACATGACAGTTGTATTAGTGCACGTTAAACGTAGGAAACAATTTGAAGGCCGTAAGAGGAAGCTATCTCCCGTCCGTCAGCAAACATGCATTGTTCCCTCTCGGAACCACGAACCTTCTAGTGAGTTGCTCCGGTTTGTGAGGGGTGTGTGTCCAAACTTTCGTCAAACAAGCCAATTCTTTTACCACATCATCTTGGTGGCATGACACTAAATCAAGCAAGGTTTCATGTTTTTCTGATCATTTTTTAATTTTTTGGATTTATAATTCCATGGCATGCACTCCATGCATGTGCCCATGCCTTGACACCAATATGTTTGAAAATTCCTTCTAATTTACTACACATGGAATAAACTTGCACACAAGTACCCAAAAATATGATTTGTCAAACCGTTTTGGTTAGGCATTGCATGTAGATGTAGTTCAAATTTGAATTACGGTCATTAAATGGTTAGAAAATCACTTAAATGTCTTTAGAATGTCAAATGACCCCTGAAATTTACCAAATTTTCGCATGACAGTTGCACGTTAAACGTAGGGAAAAATTTGAAGGCCGTAAGAGGAAGCTATCTCCCGTTCGTCATCAAACATGCATTGTTCCCTCTCGGAACCACGAACCTTCTATCGAGTTGCTCCGGTTTGTGTGGGGCGTGTGTCCAAACATTCATCAAACATGCCAATTTCTTTACCACATCATCTTGGTGGCATGACATTACATCAACCAAGGTTTCATGTGTTTTTGATCATTTTTCTATTTTTAATTAAAATGCCATGTCACTCCATGCATACGTATGCATGTGTCCATGTCGTGAGACCAATATGTTTGAAAATTCTTTCTAATTTACTGCACATGGAATTAACTCGCACACAAGTACACAGATATGATTTTTTTCAAACCGTTTTGGTTAGGCGTTGCATGTAGATGTAGTTCAAATTTGAATTACGGTCATTAAATGGTTAGAAAATCACTTAAATGTCTTTAAAAGGTCAAATGACCCCTAGAATTTTGCAAAATTTCACATTACAGTTGTAGTAGTGCATGTTAGACGTAGAAAAATTTGAAGGCTGTAAGAGGAAGCTATCTCCCGTTCGTCATCAAACATGCATTGTTCCCTCTCGGAACCACGAACCTTCTAGCGAGTTGCTCCGGTTTGAGAGGGGTGTGTGTCCAAACTTTCGTCAAACATGCCAATTTCTTTACCACATCATCTTGGTGGCTTGACATTAAATCAAGCAAGGTTTCATGTTTTATTGATCATTTTTTAATTTTTTGGAATTAAAATGCCATGGCATGCACTCCATGCATGTGCCCATGCCTTGACACCAATATGTTCGAAAATTCCTTCTAATTTACTGCACATGGAATTAACTCGCACACAAGTACACAAAAATGTGATTTTTCAAACCGTTATGGTTAGGCGTTGCATGTAGATGTAGTTCAAATTTGAATTACGGTTATTAAATGGCAAGAAAATCACTTAAATGTCTTTAAAAGGTCAAATGATCCCTGAAATTTACCAAATTTTCACATGACAGTTGTATTAGTGCATGCTAAACGTAGGAAAAAATTTGAAGGCCGTAAGAGGAAGGTATCTCCCGTTCATCATCAAACATGCATTGTTCCCTCTCGGAACCACGAACCTTCTAGCGAGTTGCTCCGGTTTGTGAGGGGTGTGTGTCCAAACGTTCGTCAAACATGCCAATTGCTTTACCACATCATCTTGGTGGCATGACATTACATCAACCAAGGTCTCATGTGTTTCTGATCATTTTTCTATTTTTATGAATTAAAATGCCATGTCACTCCATGCATACGTATGCATGTGTCCATGTCGTGAGACCAATATGTTTGAAAATTCCTTCTAATTTACTGCACATGGAATTAACTCGCACACAAGTACACAGATATGATTTTTCAAACCGTTTTGGTTAGGCGTTGCATGTAGATGTAGTTCAAATTTGAATTACGGTCATTAAATGGTTAGAAAATCACTTAAATGTCTTTAAAAGGTCAAATGACCCCTAGAATTTTCCAAAATTTCACATTACATTTGTAGTAGTGCACGTTAGACGTAGAAAAAATTTGAAGGCCGTAAGAGGAAGCTATCCCCCGTTCGTCATCAAACATGCATTGTTCCCTCTCGGAACCACGAACCTTCTAGCGAGTTGCTCCAGTTTGTGACGGGTGTGTGTCCAAACTTTCGTCAAACATGTCAATTTCTTTACCACATCATCTTGGTGGCATGACATTACATCAACAAAGGTTTCATGTGTTTCTGAATTTTTTTGGAATTAAAATGCCATGCCACTCCATGCATACGTATTCATGCATATGTGTCCATGTCGTGATACAAATATGTTTGAAATTCCTTCAAGTTTACTGCACATGGAATACCTCGCACACAAGTACAAAAATATGATTTTTCAAACTGTTTTGGTTAGGCATTGCATGTAGATGTAGTTCAAATTTGAATTACGGTCATTAAATGGCTAGAAAATCATTTAAATGTCTTTAAAAGGTCAAATGACCCCTAGAATTTTCAAAATTTTCACATTACAGTTGTAGTAGTGCATGTTAGACGTAGAAAAAAAATTGAAGGCCATAAGAGGAAGCTATCTCCCGTTCGTCATCAAACATGCATTGTTCCCTCTCGGAACCACGAGGCTTCTAGTGAGTTGCTCCGGTTTGTGAGGGGTGTGTGTCCAAACTTTGGTCAAACACGCCAATTTTTTTACCACATCATCTTGGTGGCATGACATTACATCAACCTAGGTTTCATGTGTTTCTGATTTTTTTTGATTTTTTGGAATTAAAATGCCATGTCACTCCATGCTTAATTGTGTCATAGCCATTAGACCAATATGTTTCAAAATTCCTTCCAATTTACTGCACATGGAATTAAATCGCACACAAGTACACGAAATATGAGTTTTCACACTATTATGGTTAGCTGTTGCATGTACATGTAGTTCAAATTTTAGTTACGGTCATTAAATGGCTAGAAAATCACTTAAATGTCTTAGAAGGTCAAATGACCCCTGAAATTTTTCAAAATTTGACATTACAGTTGTATTAGTACAACAAAATTTATCGTTCATTTAAAACACCATCTGTTGGCACTTTATTCCAAATTCATCTTTCACCGCTAATAAAAAATATCTACAACATTACACACAATTGTTTTCTAGGAACCGTTTGTGATGAAAATATCTGGGTATATTTAAGTCTCCCTCCTTAAGCTTCGCCGGTTCGTCTGCTCTAGTGCCGGCAACCCCCGAATCCACGAATCCCGATCCCGATCCCCATTCCCGCACCCCCTTCTTGCAAAGATGACACCGTGGAAACGCTTCGTGAAGGCCCGTACGATGGCCGCGTCCCCCCCGAGCGCCGCCTCCTGCGCCGAGAGTGCCACCACATCAGTATTGAGCGAGGCCGCTTCCGTCGAGAGGGTGTCTGCGACAGCCGACAGGGCACCTGCAGCAGCCGAGAGGGCTGCAGCTGTTGCTGGACGGCTGCAAACACCGAGAGCGCTCGAGCTGCCGTCCGTGCCGCTGATGTCGCCCTGGCCCGGGTCGAGGCCATCCACGCCAAGATCGAGTATACACACACCAAGATATTCCAGGCCACCTCGGACTCCAGCATGCAACCCACGTCTGAAAAGGCGGCGGTGGCCATGGAGCACCTGCTTCCTCATGAAGTCGCCGAGCGAGAGCTGGAGATGCAGGAGGCGGCGGAGATCGAGGAGCACCGGGAGGAGGAGTTGCGCGTGGCTGAGGTCGAGGTAGAGAAGAGTCTGTCCGTTGAGGAATTGGCGGTGGAGTACCAACGCAAGCTCTGGCGCAGCCAGTACTACGAGTACTACAACCTTGAGGACACGGTCGACTTCAGTAGGGTGACGTGGAGTCCACCAACGGCGGCATGTCGCCAGGACAAGTCATCGACGTCTCATCTCACACCGGCGATGCATAGGCCGTCGCGGCGGCGGATTTTTAATTATGCGTACTTAGGCTTTGTTTTTAATGCTGGTCTTTTGTTAGAGCAATGTTTAGGTCAACTAGCTCTGTGTAATTACTAAAATTGCTCGATTCAGTAAGTGTGGTTTGTTTGGTGTACGCTCTTTTGTGTGCCCAAATTAGCAAGCGATGTTAAATTATGCAATGACGTACCTGGGGAAATTTCCACCAAAATTTGAATTATCAAACTCATCCCATGCGCGTAAAGCAGAAGAATCGTTTGCGATGCACACAATCGTTCAAAGTGAATGGTCCGGCGGCACCGCGCGCGTTCAAAGTGAATGTGCCCATGCCTTGAGACCAAAATTTGAATTATCAAGCTCATCCCATGCGCGCAAAGTGAATTGTCCGGCGGCACTGCGCGCAAAGTTTCCCTCCACATTTCCAACATTTTGGCCTACCACCAAAATATCTACCCCCGCCCCCTTCCCCCCTTCCCCACCCCCTTTTCTCCCCGACCACAAGTCAGATTTCCCCTGTTTCCTCCTTCCTTCCTTGCTAAGCTATAGCCGCTTCCTCGCTCTCGCCGTCTCACATCCTACCGCCGGGGTCGCCATGGTCTTCTTAAAAGACATCTCCATCGGTTCCTCCTCCGGCGACTACTCCTTCACCACCTGGTTATGCCTCTCTTCTCTCTCTCGGGCTATGACTTGGAATGAAGGATTTTTACCCAGAGGTCGATTTGAGTCGTTTCTTCCTCTTGTAGCTGCCTAAGACCATCAGTGGCAACGAATGGAGCGGGGTGGCTGAAGATCTATCTGCTCGTTGTCAGCATCAATCTCCATGCGTGAAGCTAGTTGCGTTTGATTCTGTGGACAGTGGGAGAAAGTTTCTGGCATGTGCAGAGAAGGTTAGACCCTCTTTCGTTGTTACAAATCATTTTTTAGATGTGATTCAGACACTGTCACGGTCCAAACCCATTCATACCACACCTTCAACGAAACGCATCCTAGGACAGTGTCACAATTTGTACCTAGTATCTTAAATTGTTGCCATCTCATCAGCGGTGCCATTAGAAAATTATTTGGCACCGCTTCAGCAGTTTGTGCAGCCAACTTTGGTCCACACATCCAAGCAGCCAAGCAGTAAAATACTAAATCTTTATGGCACGAAGGAACTGGGCATCAGAGCAACTACGTGCTCCGGAGTCCGGGTCCCTGATTTTTTTCCGCTGCATCGGCTCGCCAGTGCATGGCACCGGTGCGAGATGTAGCAACAGTTGTCTTTACCCCAGTTTTGGCATAAATAGTGGACGGCCTTAGTGCTATTAGATTTATTTTACTAAATTTGTGCATGTACACACCTATTAGTACCAATTTTCTGTCATCCAAACACTATCGCTATGCTGTTGCAGTTATATTTACCTTCCTCATAAAATGTTCAATTTGTTATTTATTGTACATGAGTAAGAACTTGTAGCATCGTTCTAGTTAATTATAGCTTATGATGTTCTAGAATTTGGTTGTTGTCTCAGTACCAATTATTTCATTTGCACATTGATCTTTTTGAGAAGATATGCCATAATTAACATGTTTCTTCAGTTTTTCAAAATAAGCATTGGTGATTTTCTATGGTGCTATAAACCCATTTCCCCTAAAATTGTTATTGATCTAGTTTTAAATATTATAGGATGAACGGAAGTGTTCTTACTTGGAGTGGGTTGATCAAGAGTGGCCACAATCTTTGAAGATGTGCCTAACGAAGCTCTGGAGCATGTATGAGGAAGAGAACACACGTAGGCTTAGAGAAAGTCTTGTCAACTCTGAAGCATATTTCAAGATGCGGGATAAAAAGTTGAAGGTGGAGAATGAGCTCAGAGTTTTTAAATCAGACTTTGCTAAGATGGTGTTGGCGAAGGAGGAGGCACTTTCCCAGTTGGCCCATGCAAAACGGGTTCTTATTGAACTGAAAGCAGAGGTGGATAAGACGAGCCTGGATGATCTCGATTAGGGAAATGAATATATTGTTCTTATGAAGTTGAACTAGCTATATGTTGTACTGTGCTGTTTTCATGTAGCTACCGTAGTGTGATGTTATAATATATTTATGTGCCTGATATGAAATTGGCAAACAACTGTTCGATATGAAATGTGAATTTGCGTAATACTGGAATTATGAATTGTAAACTAATAAACCTGCTAAATGTGTCATGGACCTTTGCAAACGGTTCTAGCAGTAAAAGCGCTTGCGATGGATAGCCCAATGCGACACAGTTTTCTTCATCAAATCGTGTGTGATATAGTTGATAAAAGCAAACAGTTAACCAAGGAAGTCCGTGTGTGATAGTTACACCTTTCACACACGAGCTACACATAAAACTGTGTGGGATGTACGTACGAACGGAAACGTTTTCCCTGGATTGACTGTGTGGGATGTACATAAGAACGGAAATGTATTCCTTGGATTGACTGTGTGTGATATACATACGAACGGAAATGTTTTTCTGGGATTCACCGTGTGGGATGTACATACCTACGGAAATGATTTTCTCGGATTACCGTGTGGGATGTACGTACCTACAGAAATGATTTTCTTGGATTACCGTGTGGGATGTACATACCTACGGAAATGATTGGGTTTCGATGCCTCACCCGATCGCACACGGCCCCTGCCTGGGTCCCAGGAGGGCCTATCCCTGACGATTTCTGGGTCGTGTGGGAAGGACACCCTATCGCACACACTCACTTGGCGATGGTTCCAAATGCCGTCGCGGAAAGGGGTTAAAAACCGTTTGTTTAGGACCGATGCGCACCAATGAGATGTGCTATTCTCAAGATGAGTGTTTATTCACTTGTCATTTGCACGGGAGTACGACAAAGGTATTAGGGATGCCCAGTCCCGAAATGAAAAAATGAATTTACTTTATGTTGTCAAATAATAAATTCCTTGGAAAGTGTTGGTATGGACGGTACCCGTGGATTCGGTTAGCCGTGGAATGTGAAAGTATGGTGGAGAAAGGAATAAGCTTTATTTTCTGTTTGGGAACCGTCTATGATACATCTAGCATGGAAAGTATTGGGAACTACTCGATCGTTTTCATTGACAGGAAAGGCATGCCACCCAAAATGTTTTATCTCTATCTTTTTCGCTTTGAGCTCTGGCAGCTCTACGAATCCCTACTTCCCTCTACGAAGGGCCTTTCTATTTACTTTATGAAAAAATTTATTTTTATTTTGAGTCTCCATCTTCTCTTATAAAGCACCAACTAAGGGGCACTATCATCGTACTTGAGCATTGGGTCTAGCTAATATGCGAGTGTGTTTCATGAATGGATCAATGATTGAGCATAATGGGCCAGGATAACTTGCTTTAGTGTTGATATTTTGAAAGACATGGTTGCTTGTTGATATGCTTGAGTATTGAAATCTTCATGTCAAAACTAGACTATTGCTTTGAATCGTATAAAAGTCCAAATGTCCATGCTACAAAAGAAAAGAATATGTGATGAACATGTTAGGCAGCATTCCACATCAAAAATTCGGTTTTATCATTTACCTACTCGAGGACGAGCAGGATGTTGATACGTCTCCAACACATCTATAATTTTTGATTGTTCCATGCTGTTATATTATCATTCTTGGATGTTTTACAATCATTTTATAGCAACTTTACATCATTTTTCGGACTAATCTATTGACATAGTGCCCAGTGCCAGTTGCTGTTTTTTGCTTGTTTTTTACTTCGCAGAAAATCAATACCAAACGGAGTGCAAACCCAGTGAAACTTTTTGGAGAATTTTTTTGGACCAGAAGACACACGATGGGCCAAGGCAGTACCAGAGGGGAGCTCCGAGGGGAGCACAACCCACCGGCGCGCACCTGGGGGCCCAGGCGCGCCCTGGTGGGTTGTGACCACCTCGGCCGCCTCTCGCACTGCCTCTTTGCTCTATAGATACCCCGAAAATCCAAAAACCCTAGGGGAGTCGACGAAACACAATTCCAGCCGCCGCAAGTTCTAGAAACCACATATCCAATCTAGACACCATCACGGAGGGGTTCATCATCCTCATTGGCACCTGTCCGATGATGCATGAGTAGTTCATTGTAGACCTATGGGTCCGTACTTAGTAGCTAGATGGCTTCCTCTCTATCTTTTGGTTCTCAATACATTGGTCTCTTGGAGATCTATTTGATGTAACTCTTTTTGCGGTGTGTTTTTTGGGATCCGATGAACTTTAAGTTCATGATCAGATCTATTTTATCCATGAAAGTTATTTGAGTTTTGATCTCTTATATGCATGATTGCTTATAGCCTCGTATTTCTTCTTCGAATATTTGATTTAGTTAGGCCGACTAGATCGATTTTTCTTGCCATGGGAAGAGGTGCTTTGTGATGGGTTCGATCTTACGGTGCTCAATCCTAGTGACAGAAGGGGCCATGACACGTATGCATCGTTGCTATTAAGGATAAATAGACGGGGTCTATTCCTACATGAATAGATCTTGTCTACATCATGTCATCGTTCTTATTGCATTACTCCGTTTTTCCAAGAACTTAATACACTAGATGCATGCTAGATAGCGGTCGATGTGTGGAGTAATAGTAGTAGATGCAGGCAGGAGTCGGTCTACTAATCTTGGACGCGATGCCTATATAATGGTCATTGCCTGGATATCGTCATAATTATTTGAAGTTCTATCAATTGCCCAACAGTAATTTGTTTACCCGCCGTATGCTATTTTTCTCGAGAGACGCCACTAGTGAAATCTACGTCCCCTGGGTCTCTTCTTTATCATATTTGCCTTCGAGATCAATTTTTATTCGCTTTTATTTTCAGATCTATTAATCCAAAAACCCAAAAATACATTGCTGCAATTTTTTATTATTTATTTTATCTCGCGTTCCCGCGAGATCTATTTATCCAATCTACTACAGTTTTATCTATCTTTTTATCCAGGAGGGATTGACAACCCCTCTTACACGTCGGGTTGCAAGTATTTGTTCTTTGTGTGCATGTACCGTTTACATAGTGTTGCATGGTTCTCCTACTGGCTCGATAACCTTGGTCTCATCACTGAGGGAAATACCTACCGTAGTCGTGCTGCATCATCCCTTCCTCTTGGGGGAAATACCGACGTAGTTCAAGCCGCATCATCCACCAACTTCATCTCAGTTACAATGGGCTTCTAATCAAGCAAAACAGTTTCATAGAAATCTTGTTGTTCTTTGGTGTGAAAAGCGGTAATCACAAGCAGTCCTCCTCCTGACAAATAGGGATCAACTTCCCTCGACTCTCTCAATCCCTTATCCTTCCTGAGCATCATGTTTTCTGCAACAGGATGAGCATTATCGTGATCTAGGATCTTGGGCTTGAGCTTCCTGAGCACTAGTGGCTCATCATCAACCTCAACTTCAGGCACTGGGCCTTGTTCTTCTCAGCAGCAAAGATATTTCTTGTAGACCTCTTGGGTGCAGAATCTTTTGGCTTGGACTTGGGCTTGGAGGGGGCAGCTGTCTTCATAGCATCTGACATTAGCTTCTGTGTCTTTGCTGGAGGTGCTTCAGCTTCTGGTTCTTCCTCCTCCTCCTCATCATCTTCCCTCATGGAAGGTTTGCCAATTACTACAGCAGTAGTCTTTCTAGCCCTCTTCTTCTTCTTGCTGGCATTTTCTTCTTCATCACTTGGATCCTCAAGTGTGAATGTCATGGTTTCCTTTGGAGCTGAGGCTTTGCTTGCCCTTGACAGTGGCACTTTCCTGACAATAGTCCTTTCCTTGGCACTTGGCCTAGTACTAGCAGAAGTACCATATTCCTTCCTCCGAACTGCCTTCTTCTTTGATGTGGTCTCACTAGCCACAAAGTCTTCATCCTCATCATCTTAGGTTCTCTTCTTCTTTGTTCTGGTGGCAGCCTTTGGCAAATCTAGGGAGCTCCTAATGCCCTCATAGTAGCTCTCATTGGGACTAGACATCTTGCAAACAGATCCTGTGAATAGATTGGTATGGGCAGAGTAGACATCTTGCAAACAGATCCTGCGAATAGATTGATTCTGCTCTGACTGATTCTGATTGTCACTGGCACTAGACATCTTGCAAACAGATCCTGTGAATAGATTGGTATGGGCAGAGTAGATGAGTTATCACAAAAAGCAGATAGTTTTTCAAAAATTTCAGTACAAACTTTAGTTCTACGTTTTCACAAAATGCATTTCGGGGCTACCAAGTTGGTCATTTCGGTGACACCGAAGCACTCACAGAACCAGAACGCTCCATTTTCATTTGACCGGGATGTGGTTCAGTGGCTCCGAGTTGCTAGGGTTTCACTAAAACTTTACTTTTGGTCTCACCAATTATTATGTTTCGGTGGAACCGGGTTGTACTTGTGCAATGGCCAGGGCTAAATCAGGGGGGGTGGACCAAAAATTCCTATTCGGTCGGTCCGAGATGCGTTCGGCAGAAACCTAATGTCGGCGAAACGACACCTATGGGATCACTGGGATCCCTTCTACGGTTGGCAGGCGCAGGGTTGTGCAAAGAGCGGGTCTGGCGGTCAGCACAAGGATCGTTTACCCAGGTTCGGGCCGCGAAGATGCGTAATACCCTAGTCTTGCTTTGGTGTATGTATTTGAGTGTTCTTGAGTTCTTGAGCTAGCTACGGTGCGTGTCCAGCCCAAAAGATCCGAATCATTCTCCTGGACGCCTCGGGCATCCTTTTATAGGCAAAAGGGGTTGCCACAGTGGCACACAGGAGGTGGAAAGGTGTACAGTGCGCAAGCTTATCGCTTGTCATTACGGGACAAGACGCATTAAATGAGCTCCCTTAGGTGTCCCGTTGCTTTACTGGGGATGGCAACGAGGCCCGTCCCGTCCGTCGCCGCTCCGTCTTGCTCCGACACGAGTCCAGGCCAACGAGGCATGCATCGCCACGTAGGCTGGCAGGCTGCTGAGATGGCGTGGTGGAAGGGTCTTCACGAAGATTTGCATGCCACCACGTAGGTGTTTCCTGAGCTGGCCTGGAAGCTGCATGTCGCCACGCAGGTGCCTGCCCAGCTGGTCGGGCTGGCAGCTGCATGGGAACGGCGGTGGAGTCTTGGCAGACGCGGGCCTGGCTGCGGCCCCGTAGGTGCTTCGGCAAGGGCCTTGCCGGGGCCCCGACAAGGGTCTTGCCATGGCATCGTGGTCGTCCCCGGCAAGGGTCTTGCCCGGGGTCTCGTGGATTTCCTCGGCAAGGATCTTGCCAAGGATCGTTGTCTTCTGGTTCTCACCTGATCTTGTGTATTTATGATCTTCACAAAGATCTGCATGCCACCATGGAGGTGCCTCCCGAGCTTTGGTTCCAATGTGGTTGACGGTGTTGGAACCCTCGGCTCAAGGGTGGCGCGCTCCGCTGGCATCGGGCAAGTTGCCCCGACAAGGCTCTTACCGGGGCTGCGGAGGCTACCCCGGCAAGTATCTTGCCGGGGGAGTCCACCTCGCCCTCTTGCTCTTTGTGTTTCTTTTGTCTTGGTGCTGCTTTGGTTGTCTTGTGCTCCGGCTTCCCTTCTCTTCCCAGCTAAGTGTGGCCGCGAGCGCGGCTCTAACTGCCCGCGCACAAGTAAAGGGGTCAAAAGAAGAGCCCCTACTTTTGTACACCGACAGGAGCCCCCGGGCCTGGGCCACACATAAGCGTGACGCGTTGTTGGGCTAGGCCCAGAACGGTGCGCGGGCAGGCGGGGGGCGGATTTTTACCGCAGTAACTTCTCCGCTCGCTGCGCTTCCCCATGACCTGTGTTGAACGCGCGACGTGGAGGGTCATGCGCGACGTGGGGGTCATGCTTGGGGCTGTTCCTGCATGCATGCGTCACGTCACAGTAAAGAGGCAGCTCGCGCCTGCCCCATAAAAAGAGGAAAACGCAGAGGCGCGGCTCATTTACTGAGTAGACTCGGGTCGCGGTCTTCAAGGCGTCCGTGCCCCACGATCACGGGGTGCGGAACGGTCGCCTCACCCATCCCCTTGATTCCGGCTTGCTTGCCACGTGTCCCCATACCCCCAAGGTGGCAGGCGGTGGAGGCGGGAAACCGGGCCATCCTTGATTGGAGCAGCGAGTCGGTCTCGATTCCCTGCGCCCCCGATGGACAGGTTGGTTGTAACGCCCCGGATTCGATGCGCCATGTGTCTTCCAGTTATTCGCTGTCTTTGCCATGTCATTTGCTTGCGTTTTGTATTTTGCCATGTCATCATCTGCATTTCATCTGCATGTTTTTCAAAACTTGCATCCGTTCGGGTCCTCCCGGTTCTCTCCGTTGTCCGTTCCGACCCCTTTCACTCTCGCACGCGTCCGTCGCCTCTCTCAGTCCTTGTTTCATGAGCGGGAGAAAAACATTCTCGGAATGGGCCGAGATTTGCCGAGTGGCCTTGGTATAGCACCGACAGACCGCCCGTCAAATTTCGTTCCATTTGGAGGTCGTTTGATGCCCCAACAGTTAACCGCGTAGCCCGAAACCCCTTCTCTTTGCAGCCCAGCACCCCTCCAAATCAACCCACAAACCCAGCAAACTCCCCTCCATGCTCTCCGCCGTTCGATCACGATCGTGTGGGCTAAAACCGCACCTCATTTGGACTCTCCTAGCTCCCTCTACCTATAAATATGTGTCCCTCCCTGAAATTTCGCGGTGCAAACCCTAGCCTCCTTCCACCTCGCGCCACCGGACAAAAATTCCCGCGCCGGACATGTCCGCTCCACCGCCCGCGCCCAATCCCCCGCCGCCACGTGGCATTCCGCCGTCCTCCGCCGCCGCGGCCCGCGGAGCCCATCCCGGGCCCGCGCGGGCCCATCCGCCGCCGTTGCCCGAGCGCCTCCCTACGCCCGCCGGCGCCGCCCCTCGCCGGGCCCTGCCTTCATCGCCGCCGGCCGCCTCCACGGGTCGCCGCGCCGCCGCCTCCCGCGGGCGCCTGAGGAGCACCGCGCCCGCGTGCCCCGCCGCCGTGTCCCCGCCTCCAGCTCCACTCCGGCGCTGCCCCGCCGCCCAAGCTCCTCCTCCGAGCTCCTCTTCCTCCTCCTCAACCCGGCCGGCCGCCGTCTCCCCGAACTCCGGCGAACTCCCACCAAGCCGGATCTAGATCTGGCAAAGGTTGACTTGCCCCCCCATCGAATTTCTCCCAGTCTGTTAACTTTTGCATTCTGGTGCTCTGTTCATCGCATCATAACTCCATGCATACTGCTCCGTTTCGTGCGTGTAATATATCGAAATGTTCATTGTGTGATGCTCTTCATTTTTTTCCATGGTACCATGTTTGTTTGAGCTCATCTTCACGCCTTAATCATCGTTGCAAGACTGCTATATGATGTTATCTGCTGTCTGTTATCAGAACTTGGTGATTTGTCTTTTTCATTGCATTTTATGTGTGCATCTTATGAGTAGGAGCTCTACATGTGATTTGATCTATGTCATTCCATCTTTATATAGGTTCTTGTCTTGTATTTTTAGGAGCTCTTTGGTGACTAGCACAAGCATGCTAAGTAGCCTCCGTGATGTTGCTGATTTCTGTGACAGTAATTTCTGCCAAGTCTGAGTCTGTTATATTTTGTTGCCATGTAAACATGCTGCTACAAGTCATTCTATGCTTAATCTGGAGATGTTCACTAAGAATGTTTTGTTATACATGTTATGCTCTATCCATCCATGCCCTGGTTTGCATTTATGGCATGCTGTAGCTTGTTGTTATCCTGCTTTACTTTTGCTATCAAATGTTCCTGGCAGATTGTATACATGTTAATCAATTTTGCCATGGTTGTTACTAGTGATCCATGTACCCTATGACTATGTTATTGCCATGCTTAGCTTTATATTTATGCCTTATTGCTGTTGGTTGACTTCACATACCATTTAATGCTCTGTAGTGAGTGGTTCAAGCTCACCAACATGCCTACTTATCTTTATTTCTGCCATGTCCTGTTATTTTCACCGTCTTAATCTGTCATATTACTTGCTATGTTTACATGGGTGCCATCATATCTTCTGTGCCTTTTTGGCTCGTGATCATTAAGGGACTTTTGGTCTATGCTATTAGTATATTCATGCCATGCCTTTGTGTGCTACGATCTGTTCCTGTAGCTTGTTGTTTGGTAGCTCTAAACTTTGCAACCTGATGTTATTTCTGCCATGTCCAGTAATTTCTGCCAAGTCTGTGAAACTGTTATTATTTGTAATCTTGCCATGTCCTTTTGAGCATGTTCTAGTGGTTTCTGGAGATAGCTCACTGTTCATGTTTTGTTGTGCTTTACCTATACATCATGTCCATGCCTTTTGTTTTTGTGTTGAGGTGCTGTAGCATACTGTTTTTGTTGCTTGCGATAGGTCTAGTTGCTGTTTTGGACAGATTGTTGCTATATCTTGTTTGGAGTGTATGTGTTGCACCGTTGCTCCGTTTTGAGCATGCTCTATATGTAACTTGCTTAGAATTGTATGTAGTTCCATATTATCTTGTTGCATCCTTGTTTTGAGGTGTTTGCTTGATGTTTGTATGCATTTTGCATCAATGCCATGTTTAACTTGTTTTGCTCATATCTTCTAGGCCGTAGCTCCGAATCTAATGAACTTTATATGTAACTTGACTAGAATTTCGTGTAGATCATCTTGGTGCATCTTAACTTGCTGTTTAACAACTTTAACATAAGGTTTATTCAGATCTGGACCAATTTCGAAATTTGCATATGAGGACTTACCGGATTTGTTATATGTTGTTTCCGGCCTCATTTAAACTTGCTTTGATGTGTTATTCTTGTATGCATCATCTCTTGTCATGAGTAGCTTCATGTAGCCTTGTCATGCATCATACTTGGTTGAGCATCATGCCTTGTTCATGTGTGGTGTGTTTACCATGTTGTGTGCTTCTTCTCGATAGTTCCCGTGTCGTTGCGATCGTGAGGATTCGTTCGTCTTCGTGGCTTCATCTTCTTCATGGACTCGTTCTTCTTCCTAGCGGGATTTCAGGCAAGATGACCGTCATCTTGGATCTCATTAGTATCATTGCTATGCTAGATGCTTCGTTCTATCGCTTTGCTGCGCTACCTATCACTTGCTCTTCAAGCCTCCCAAATTGCCATGAACCTCTAACCTTTGTCACCCTTCCTTGCAAACCATTGTTTGGCTATGTCACCCCTTTTGCTCAGCCCCTCTTATAGCGTTGCTAGTTGCAGTTGAAGATGAAGATTGCTCCATGTTGGATTATGTTTATGTTGGGATATCACAATATCTCTTATATTATTAATGCATCTATATAATTGGTAAAGGGTGGAAGGCTCGGGCTTATGCCTGGTGTTTTGTTCCACTCTTGCCGCCCTAGTTTCTGTCCTACCGATGTTATGTTCCTTGATTTTGCGTCCCTTACGCGGTTGGGTGATTTATGGGACCCCCTTGACAATTCGCTTTGAATAAAACTCTTCCAGCAAGGCCCAACCTTTGTTTTACATTTGCCTCACCTAGCCTTTTTCCCTTGGGAGTCGCGCTCTCGAGGGTCATCTTTATTTTAACCCCCCCGGGCCAGTGCTTCTCTAAGTGCTGGTCCGAACTGAGTAGACTGCGGGGCCCCCTCGTGGAAACTCGAGGTCTAGTTTTACTCGTAGGATGTCTCATCCGGTGTTGCCCTGAGAACGAGATATGTGCAGCTCCTATCGGGATTGTCGGCACATCGGGCGGCTTTGCTGGTCTTGTTTTACCATTGTCGAAATGTCTTGTAACCGGGATTCCGAGACTGATCGGGTCTTCCCGGGAGAAGGAATATCCTTCGTTGACCGTGAGAGCTTATAATGGGCTAAGTTGGGACACCCCTGCAGGGTATTATCTTTCGAAAGCCGTGCCCGCGGTTATGTGGCAGATGGGAATTTGTTAATGTCCGGTTGTAGGGAACTTGACACTTGACCTTAATTAAAACGCATCAACCGCGTGTGTAGCCGTGATGGTCTCTTCTCGGCGGAGTCCGGGAAGTGAACACGGTTTCTGGGTTATGTTTGACGTAAGTAGGAGTTACGGATCACTTCTTGATCATTACTAGTTGACGACCGTTCCTTTGCTTCTCTTCTCGCTCTTATTCGCGTATGTTAGCCACCATACATGCTTAGTCGCTGCTGCAACCTCACCACTTATCCTTTCCCTACCCATTAAGCTTTGCTAGTTTTGATACCCATGGTGATGGGATTGCTGAGTCCTCGTGGCTCACAGATTACTACAACACCAGTTGCAGGTATAGGTTTTGCGATGATCATGACGCGAGAGCGATGTTTCTTGTTTTGGAGTCCTTCTTCTACTTCTTCTTCGATCAGGGGATAGGTTCCAGGTCGGCAGCCTGGGCTAGCAGGGTGGATGTCGTTCGAGCTCCTGTTTGTGTTTCATCCGTAGTCGGATGTTGATCTTGTGTATGATGTATTGTTGTATTCTTGCGGCATTTGTATGCCTCTTGTATGTATCCCCATCTATTATGTAATGTTGATGTAACGATATCCACCTTGCAAAAGCGTCTTCAAGATGCGCTTCTATCCTTGGTGGGACCTTTGAGTTCCTTTAGGATAGGGTCGCATCTTGGGCGTGACATTGGGTGAGTGGGGGGGCCGACCCCTGACCCCACCCCTTTATAAGAAGGGGGAGGGGGATGGCATCCCACATTCTTTCATCATCCACATCCTCCCACTTCGGCTCCTTTCTTTCATCTGCCATGGCGAGAGAGGGCGCGGGCCCTTCGACGGTGGCGGCGAGGGTCTTTGCTCGACAGCGCGTCCCTCCTTCCCAAGAGCTTGCGGCGGCGGAGCCGGCCACGAGAGGAAGGGGGAGGGGGAGAGGCCGAGGTCGCCGCGGCGCTCGGGGAAGAGGGGGACGGGGCGGTGAACCGGCCTTGCCTCCACCAGCGATGCCTCCCCCTATGGAGGGTCACGTCGGGGACCAGCCCCGTGAGTTCTTCATCAGGCTGTGCCGGCCACCGCGTCGTCGTCGTCTCCCTACTCCATTCACTCGGGAGATGGAGCTCAACCCACCACAGACCCTCAAGTTGCATATGAGGGGCTGCGGGAACGGCGGTACGCGGGTTGACGTCGACTTCCCCGCTCTCACGTCATGTACCTACGTTGCGGATGGAAGACTTTTGCTCATGTCCACAGCCTGACGGCGGGGCTCGTTCTCTACTTCAAGTTAATGGAGGACGGCCTGCTCTCCGTCAAGGTCTTCGGGGACCTTGGAACTCGCCTGAAGTGCTGCGTGGAGAGCTCCTCCGATGATGAAGACTCCTCCTCAAGCGGGAGTGACGAGGAGGACAGCGACGACGACGGCGTCGAGCGGGGGGGCGCGACCTCGACTCCGACTGACCGCGTCGCCCCTCCCTCGGCCACGCGCCCTGCTGAGGGCCCTCCTCGTCAAGCTCTCCATCAGTGCATTCCCCGTCGCCTCCTCGGGCGGCTGGCGTAGGAGGGCCGGAGAAGACGAAGAAGGCGGGTGGCAGGCCGTCAAGTCGGAGTACGCGGGCACCAACGCCTTCATCGCGTATTGTCAGCCCGCTGCCTCATCTTCTCCTGCTCATACCTCGCCTAGGCGTTCTTTTTGTCCTCCTGCCATCTCGTTCCACCTTCTAAGGAGAGGGACAAGAAAGGGATTACGGGCATCTTATCTCTTTTTAGTTTGTAAGCCTGCGGGCATTTGTTAAATTTGAAACTTGTAATCCCCTTGCTCATGTTTTTCATTCCATATGAACTGTACCTTTATGGGATGTTTTTAATGAAAAAGGGTGCTTGGCGGGTTCTTTGTGCGTGAGTGAGGCCCATGCCAAGGAGTGAATCCTTGTTATTTTTAAGATAAACATTGTCGCCCGGCAACAGGCCTTGCCGTCCCCTTACTTCATTCGACCATTCTCATGCTCTTGGCGGAGGCAGGGCGAAGTAGAGTTAGGCCCTTCGTTTGTTTCCTTGTCACCGCGACTACGACCCAGTTCTGATCCAGGGAATAGTTATTGGGTACAGGAAAAAAGGGGGAGCACGGCAGCCTAGGAATAAAACAAGGTTTCATACGTCCCAACTCCATACGGAAGTGTACAATAGGGGATAAAAGACTTATCTGGATCTGCAGCCCCCGGCAGCCTTGCCTTGCCGTGGTTGGACTCTTGTGTCTGCAATCCCCGACAACCTTGGCTCGCCGGGGCCGGGGTGCCGACTTGTTCTCTTTCTTCCAAACAGCTCAGCAGAAACGTCCATGTACCCTGCGAACCAAAGTGGATGGAAAGGAACAGAGAGACGCACACTCGACCTCTATGCTAGGGGTTAGTCGCCGCTAAGCACTATCAACCCTAACCGAGGGAGAGACTTAACCTAGCATGCATGCTAAAACTTAGGGCGCCAGCGCTTCATTTATTTATGCTCAGGGTCTGCGCCTGGCTTTGTACAAAGGGTTACATGCCTTATCGGCATGGCTTGTACAAAAGGTGGTTTGCCGGGGGGGCCCGACAACCGCACCTTATGGGTAAAACTTGCGAAGATGTTCAATGTTCCAGGAGTTGCTCACCCGAATAGCATATTCGGTCTCCAGGCGAACTGCGTCGGGCCTGGTGACTCGTATTACCCAATAAGGGCCTTCCCACTTCGGCGTCAACTTGTTGGAATTCTTGGCCGATCGAACGCGCCGAAGTACAAGGTCGCCTTCCTCAAAGCTTCGGGCATGAACCTTGCAGCTATGGTAGCGGCGCAAGGCTTGCTGGTAGCGCACCGCTCTCACGGCCGCCCGAAGACGATCTTCCTCGAGGAACGTTGTGTCATCTTGCCGCAATTGCTCTTGCTCAAGCTCGTCATAAGCGAGCACTCGAGGTGACCCGTATGTGAGTTCCGTGTGGAGAACTGCTTCTGCCCCATATACCAGGGCAAAGGGTGTCTGGCCGGTGGCTCGACTTGGCGTCGTTCTGATTGACCAAAGAACCGCCGGCAACTCATCAAACCAGCGCCTTCCGCTCTTGTGCAGCTTGTCAAAAGTCTTTGTCCTCAGGCCTCACAGTACTTTAGCATTTGCCCTCTTCGCCTGGCCGTTGCTTCGTGGGTGTGCCACGGAAGGGAAACAGACCTTGTTGCCGAGGTCTTGGATGTATTGCATGAAGGTGTGGCTTGTGAACTGTGTGCCGTTGTCGGTGATGACTCTGTTTGGCACACCAAAACGGCAGACTAGCCCCTTTAAGAACTTGACGGCTGACTGCGCTGTCACCTTCCTCACTGCTTCCACCTCCAGCCACTTTGTGAACTTGTCGATTGCAACGTACAAGTACTCAAAGCCCCCGACAGCGCGGGGGAAAGGGCCCAGTATGTTGAGCCCATAGACCGAAAATGGCCAGGAGAGAGGAATTGTTTGAAGGGCTTGAGCTGGTGTATGAAGCTTCTTCGAATGGAACTGACACGCTTCACACTTGGTTACTAGTGCCGTTGCATCCTGGAGGGCAGTGGGCCAGAAGAAACCTTGCCGGAATGCCTTGCCGGCAAGGGCCCTCGACCCTATGTGGGAACCACATATGCCCCCGTGGATCTCTGCCAACAGCTCCAGTCCTTCCTCCCGGGGAATGCACTTCAATTTCACACCGTTCGGTCTTCTTCTGTACAGGACGTCGTCGACGAACTGATATATGGCAGACCGACGGGCTACTTTCTCCGCTTCTTCCTGCTCCACAGGGAGTTCCCCTGTTTGGAGGAATCAGACGGTATGCTGTGCCCATGCCGGATCCTGGGGCTCGATGGCAAGGACCAAAGGCATTTCCTCTGCCATGGGAGCGACTGTCTCTACGGCTAGGGTTTAACGCGCTGCCGGCGGCTCCTGGGAGCTCGGCGGGAAAGTACTTGTCGGGGCCTGATTTTCTGCACTTGTTCTGCTCTGTCGATGGTTCAACGGATGGTTGAGTTAACTGAAGCACGAAAGTACCTGGCTCCACAAGTAGTTTGAGTGCAGCGGGCTTCCACAGGTAATCGGCGGCGTCGTTCTCCACTCGGGGAACATGCTCCGCCTGTATACCGTCAAAACGCTCCTCCAGCTTCCTCACCTCATTCACGTACGCCTCCATCAACAGGCTTTGATAATCTTTGTTAACTTGCTTGACGAAGAGCTGTGAATCACCTTTGACGATAAGCTTCTTGATCCCGAGGTCTGCCGCGATCCTGAGACTGGCAAGCAACCCCTCATACTCAGCAGTGTTGTTTGTTGACATCTCCCTGGGAAAGTGTATATGGACTACATACTTGAGGTTCTCTCCAGTGGGTGCAACGAGTAGCACTCGGGCACCGGCGCCTTCTAGCGAGAAAGCCCCGTCAAAGTACATAATCCAGTTGCGACTAGCTACCTTGCTGGGGAGAGCGGTCTCCTGGATCTCTTCATCGTGCGTTGAGGTCCATTCCGCAATGAACTATGCCAAGACCCTGCTCTGGATTGTCGAAGTACTTTCAAACTTCAAACCAAAGCTCGACAGTTCCAAAGCCCACTCCACGATCCTCCCGGTCGTGTCTGGGTTATGCAGTATCCGTTGCAACGGGAGGCGAGTGACGACGGTGATTTCATAGGCTTGGAAGTAATGACGCAGCTTCCTCGAGGCCATAATTAGGCCGAAGAGCAATTTGTGCACACCGGAGTACCTTGACCTAGCCCCATGCAAGAGGGAGCTGACAAAGTAAACCGGGTGCTGCATCATCTTCTTCTTCTGCACCACTCCATTTGGTTGCACAGGCCCCGTCCCGATGGCGTTAGACTCTGCTGGGGGCCTTGCCTTGCTGGCACCAGGACCTGCCGGGGGGAGGTCTGGCTCGCCATCCGCCAGTCCTGCCGTTGCCACTGCCTCTTCATCGACCTCCCTCTGTGCCACTAGCGTGGCGCTGACCACTTGATTCCTTGCCGCAAGATACAGTAGCAACGGCTCTTGTGGTTTAGGCGCAACCAGTATTGGTGTAGAGGAGAGGTATTTCTTCAAATCCTGCAGTGCTGCTTTGGCCTCTGGGTCCACTCCATTGGGCCCGCCTTTTTCAAGATTTTGAAAAAGGGAAAGGCACGCTCAGCTGACTTGGAGATGAATCTGCTCATGGCGGCAACGCAGCCAGTGAGCCGACGCACATCCTTGATCCTCTTGGGCGCCTCAATCTGCTCAATGGCCTTGATCTTATCTGGATTCGCCTCAATCCCGCACTGTGACACAAAGAACCCGAGAAGTTTGCCGGACGGAACACCGAAGACACACTTCTCATGGTTCAACTTGAGGTTGATCTTGCACAGATTTGCAAACGTCTCTTCTAAATCTTGTACAAGTGTTGCCTTGTTCTTGGTTTTGACCACTATGTCATCCATATAAGCTTCCATATTTCTATGTAGCTGGGGCTCAAAACCAATTTGGACTGCTCTTGCAAACGTTGAGCCAGCACTCTCCAACCCAAAAGGCACTCGCAAAAAGCAATATGTACCACATGGGGTGATGAATGCTGTCTTCTCTTCATCTTCTCTCGTCATGAAGATCTGGTGGTATCCTGAGTAGGCATCGAGGAACGATAACAAGTCACATCCGGCCGTGGAGTCAACAATCTGGTCAATGCGCGGCAACGGGAAAGGGTCCTTTGGACAGGCCTTATTGATATATGTGTAATCAATACACAGCTGATACGTCTCCAACGTATCTATAATTTTTGATTGTTCCATGCTATTATATTATCTGTTTTGGATGTTTTATGGGCTTTACTATGCACTTTTATATTACTTTTGGGACTAACCTATTGACCCAGAGCCCAGTGCCAGTTTCTGTTTTTTCCCCTTGTTTCAGTGTTTTGCAGAAAAGGAATATCAAACGGAGTCCAATCCGAATGAAACCTTCAGGAAAGTTATTTTTGGAAAGAAAGCAATACGGGAGACTTGGAGTGCACGTCAGGGGATCAACGAGGAGAGCACGAGGCAGGGGGCGCACCCACCCCCTGGGCGCGCCCTCTACCCTTGTGGGCCCCTCGTGGCTCCCCTTACCGACTTCTTTCGCCTATATATTCCCATATACCCTAAAACCTTCGGAGAACAGAATAGATCGGGAGTTCCGCCGCCGCAAGCCTCTGTAGCCACCAAAAACCAATCGGGACCCTGTTCCGGCACCCTGCCAGAGGGGGGATCCCTCACCGGTGGCCATCTTCATCATCCCGGCACTTTCCATGACGAGGAGGGAGTAGTTCACCCTCGGGGCTGAGGGTATGTACCAGTAGCTATGTGTTTGATCTCTCTCTCTCTCGTGTTCTTGAGATGGTACGATCTTGATGTATCGCGAGCTTTGCTATTATAGTTGGATCTTATGATGCTTCTCCCCCTCTACTCTTTTGTAATGGATTGAGTTTTCCCTTTGAAGTTATCTTATCGGATTGAGTCTTTAAGGATTTGAGAACACTTGATGTATGTCTTGCTGTGCTTATCTGTGGTGACAATGGGATATCACGTGATCCACTTGATGTATGTTTTGGTGATCAACTTGCGGGTTCCGCCCATGAACCTATGCATAGGGGTTGGCACACATTTTCGTCTTGACTCTCTAGTAGAAACTTTGGGGCACTCTTTGAAGTACTTTGTGTTGGTTGAATAGATGAATCTGAGATTGTGTGATGCATATCGTATAATCATGCCCACGGATACTTGAGGTGACATTGGAGTATCTAGGTGACATTAGGGTTTTGGTTGTTGTGTCTTAAGGTGTTATTCTAGTACGGACTCTATGATAGATCGAACGGAAAGAATAGCTTCGTGTTATTTTACTACAGACTCTTGAATAGATCGATCAGAAAGGATAACTTTGAGGTGGTTTCGTACCCTACCATAATCTCTTCGTTTGTTCTCCGCTATAAGTGACTTTGGAGTGACTCTTTGTTGCATGTTGAGGGATAGTTATATGATCCAATTATGTTATTATTGTTGAGAGAACTTGCACTAGTGAAAGTATGAACCCTAGGCCTTGTTTCAATGCATTGCAATACCGTTTACGCTCACTTTTATCATTAGTTACCTTTCTGTTTTTATATTTTCAGATTACAAAAACCTTTGTCTACCATCTATATTGCACTTGTATCACCATCTCTTCACCGAACTAGTGCACCTATACAATTTACCATTGTATTGGGTGTGTTGGGGACATAGGAGACTCTTTGTTATTTGGTTGCAGGGTTGCTTGAGAGAGACCATCTTCATCCTACGCCTCCCACAGATTGATAAACCTTAGGTCATCCACTTGAGGGAAATTTGCTACTGTCCTACAAACCTCTGCACTTGGAGGCCCAACAACGTCTACAAGAAGAAGGTTGTGTAGTAGACATCAACAGCCTCCACTTCCCATTTGCCTTGCGCACCACCACCGGATTGGCCAACCATGTCGGATGGAGTACTCCTCTCACCAAGCCTGCCGCTTCCAACTTCCTGATCTCCTCTGTGATGAACTCCTGTCTTTCCAAAGCTTGTTTCTTGACCTTCTGCTTGACGGGTCGCGCATGAGGACAGACAACAAGGTGGTGCTCAATCACCTCCCTGGGAACGCCAGGGATGTCGGATGCTTGCCATGCAAACACATCGACATTCGCCCGCAGGAAGGTGATGAGCGCGCTTTCCTATTTGTTGTCAAGGGAGGAGCTTATGGTGAAAGCCCCTCCCGTGACGTCCTCCTTGATGGACACCTTCTTGGTCTCTAATGGTGCAGCTCTGGATTTCTTGCTCTTGCCGGTGGAGCTCTCTGGCACGTCCTCGACGGGAGCACAACACTCTGAAGAAGTGCGCTTGCTGGAGTGGGTGCGAGAGGTCTTGCCGGTCTTCTTCCCTCCCGGAGCTTCAGCGGCAGGAGCAAGTGCCTTGGCGGCAGTCGCTGCAACTGCTTCCCAGTAGAGTTGGTCGGCGCAGATCAGCGTGTCCTTCTTGTCGGAGGGGATGGTGATGATGGTCATCGGCCCAGGCATCTTCAACGTGTTGTAGGCGTAATGCGACGCCGCCATGAACTTGGCTAGTGCCGGGCGGCCGAGGATCCCGTTGTAGGGCAAGGGGATCTCGGCTACATCGAAGACAATCCTCTTCGTCCTGTAGTTCAACTCGCCTCCAAACATCACAGGCAGTGTGACCTTACCCTTCGGCTGACTCCTTCCCGGGTTGACCCCTTGAAACGTGCCCGTCTCCTCGAGGTCTCCATCAGGAATCTGCAGCCTTTTGATCACAACGGGCGATATCAAGTTCAGACCGGCCCCGCCGTCAACTAGCATCTTTGTCACCTTGAGGTTGCGTATCGTTGGTGAAACCAACAACGGCAGACACCCGACCGCAGTTGTGTGATCAGGCGTGCTGGACCACTTCAGTGGCTTCTGAGCGTCGAGTGACGGCTCCGCCGTTGTGATCTCACGCGCCCACTGCTTGAGCTGGCGGTGAGCGGTATGCAGCGAGGCGCCACCATCGACACACATGGCCTCCGTAGTTTTCTGGAACTCATGCTCGTCGGACTCGTTGTCCTCGTCATGATCATCGTCTTCCTGCTTCTTGTCGCGGCCCCGAGCGGGCCTCTCTTGCTGGTTATCCTTGCCGCCGCGGCCTCCTTGGCCGCCAGGCTTCTTGCCGGATCCTTCGGCACCATGCTGACCCTTCTCCTTGTCCCGCCTCTCATACTCGGCTTTTTGCTTTTCGGCAAGCAGCTCAACTTGTTGGCAGTTCTGGAGGTCGTGGCCCTTGGTGCGGTGGATCTTGCAATACTACTTGTCGGAGCCTCCTGGCTTGTCAGCAGCCGCAGAGGCCCGGCATGCGGCGCACCCGGCAATCTCCTTGCCGGGGTCGTCTGCCTTGGCCTTCTTGGCAGCGCCGGTGTCGTCGGATCCCGCAACGGCAAGCACAGCCTTTCCCTTGCGCTTCCTTTTGCGACGCCGACCCTTCTTCGTCGGGGCGGCGGTGTCTTCGTCTGTAGAGTCGGTTTCCGCGCCGGCGTCTTCGCCGGGGTACTTCCTTCCCTCTTCGGCCCGAGCACATCTGTCGGCCAGAACATAAAGTACGGCCACATCTTTTACCTTGTTCATCGCCAGATCTTCACGCATCTTGTGGTTGCGCACATTCTGATGGAATGCGCTGATCACGGCGGCGGGATGAACATCTGGGATGTTGTATTGCACCCGACTGAATCTCTGTATGTACTTGGGTTTTCACCTTCCTTCTGGGGAATGATATGCAAGTCGCTTGCCTGGCCATGAGCTTGGTGGCCTCCAGTGAAGGCACCAATGAATTCATGACACAGATCCGACCAAGAAGAAATGGAATGTGCTGGCAAGTGCATCAACCAAGACATGACATTGGGTTTTGGCGCCAACGGGAAGTAATTGGCAAGCACCTTGTCATCGCGAGCTCCAGCGGCTTGCATCGCGATGGTGTAGATGCTGAGGAACTCCGACGGGCGGGTCTTGCCGTTGTACTTCTTGCCGGCGTCGGGCTTGAACATGCGGTGGGACGGCCACTGGAACTACCGCAGCTCACGGGTAAAAGCTGGGCAACCCACCTCGTAGGGTAGGCCACCGGAGGCTCCCGGTGCTGGGTGGTCCATAGTGGGCCATGCCCGCCTATCTGACTGGTGGCGTGCGTCGCGACGACGCTCGATGGTGGTTCGAGCGTCTTCATGGGCTCGCTCCTGAAGAACTTGGAGCTGATCGCGGTGGGTCCGTGGGTCGGACGATGCTATGGAAATGTTATCACAATAGTCATCACGACTGACTAACACCCGCGGTGGCTGGCGTGGAAGAGGAGAGTGCACCATAGCTGCAGCACCTCCGGTCCTTCCACCACTGGCATGCGGTGGCTCGACCGAGCGTCGGCCTAAGGGCCCCGCTGGTCGCGGCTCATCTTTGTTGGCGACGCCGACGAGGCTCCGGATGGTGGCTCTCCACTCATCAAGCTTTTCCGCAGCAGGAGGAAAATCGAGGAGCAGCTGCGCGTGTGCCAAAGCTTCCGCTGGCGTGGGCGGCGGCGAAAGCTGCGTGGACCGTGACGCGCTCCGACTTCTAACCACGTTAGAAGGAGCTCTATCATGGCCTTGCGGCTGCGTGCCATTTCCGCCAGCACTTCAGCGCGAAGGCTGGCCTCCTTCGTCCCGCGAATGATGGACGAGACTCTTCCCAGGGCGGCGTCCGGGTCACCAGCATGGCGACGCTGCTCGCCGTGCACAATCTGGGAAGAGCGTGTCGTGGGCGCCAGCATAGGCATCTTGGAGGTCACCGAGCCGCCCGTAGGTGGCACGGCACCGCCCCTGGAGGGCCCTGCGCCACCTGCGAGGGGGGGGGCAGCTCTGTCTTTGGATTTGGCGACGTGCGGTCCGACGTCTTGTGCACGAACGACACCGCTCGCTAGGCTCTGACTGCCAGAGCGATGTTGGTGTTCGCGGGCCGCGCCTCGGGTTCTATCTGCGACCGCCCCGCTACTCGCCCGCACCGGTACGGGCCGTCCGGCTCCGGTTGAACCGATCACCGTGATCATCTTCTTCTTGGGAGCCATGGCGATGAACAACTGCTAGGCTAACTGCTAGACCGGATTTTCACAACTGGGCCCCCTACCTGGCGCGCCAAAGATGTCGGGGAAACGACACCTATGGGATCACTAGGATCCCTTCTATGGTTGGCGGGCGCGGGGTTGTGCAAAGAGCGGGTCTGGCGGTCAGCACAAGGATCGTGTACCCAGGTTCAGGCCGCGAAGATGCGTAATACCCTAGTCTTGCTTTGGTGTACGTATTTGAGTGTTCTTGAGCTAGCTACGGTGCGTGTCCAGCCCAAAAGATCCAAATCTTTCTCCTAGACGCCCCGAGCCTCCTTTTATAGGCAAAAGGGGTTGCCACAGTGGCACACAGGTGGTGGAAAGGTGTACAGTGCGCAAACTTATCGCTTGTCATTACGGGACAAGACGCATTAAATGCGCTCCCTTAGGAGTCCCGTTGCTTTATTGGGGATGGCAACGAGGCCCGTCCCGTCCGTCGCCGCTCCGTCTTGCTCCGACACGCGTCCAGGCCAATGAGGCATGCAGCGCCACGTAGGCTAGCAGGCTGCTCAGATGGCGTGGTGGTAGGGTCTTCACGAAGATTTGCATGCCACCATGTAGGTGTTTGCTGAGCTGGCCTGGAAGCTGCATGTCGCCACGCAGGTGCCTACTCAGCTGGTCGGGCTGGCAGCTGCATGGGAACGGCGGTGGAATCTTGGCAGACGTGGGCCCCGTAGGTGTCTTTGGCAAGGGCCTTGCCGGGGCCCCAGCAAGGGTCTTGCCGTGGCATCGTGGTCGTCCCCGGCAAGGGTCTTGCTGGGGGTCTCGTGGATTTCCTCGGCAAGGATCTTGCCAAGGATCGTTGTCTTCTGGTTCTCACCTGATCTTGTGTATTTATGATCTTCACAAAGATCTGCATGCCACCATGGAGGTGCCTCCCGAGCTTTGGTTCCAATGTGGTTGATGGTGTTGGAACCCTCGGCTCAAGGGTGGCGCGCTCCGCTGGCATCGGGCAAGTTGCCCCGGCAAGGCTCTTGCCGGGGCTACGGAGGCTGCCCCGGCAAGGATCTTGCCGGGGGAGTCCACCTCGCCCTATTGCTCTTTGTGTTTCTTGGTCTTGGCGCTGCTTTGGTTGTCTTGTGCTCCGGCTTCCCTTCTCTGCCCAGCTAAGTGTGGCCGCAAGCGCGGCTCTGACTGCCCGCGCACAAGTAAAGGGGTGAAAAGGAGAGCCCCTACTTTTGTACACCTAAACCTAATTTTTTTGCTCAAGTCTATTCTAACGAACTAATATGGCGGATGGAAGTATTGCAGTGTGGCAAGATATATGGCATTATCCTTGTGCATTCAATCAGAGAAAAAAGGCACGAGGAGATCGAATCTCACCCTGACTTGGTGGAGATCCTCTACGACGGCAATGACGGGGCAGATTCTGTTGACGGCGGCGGATTCCTGCGGCGAAGGCGCACAGGAGACGACGGTGACGATCCGGAGACCAAGGAGGCGGCAGCAACATGGGGCGGGTTCGTGACGTTGGAAGTAAGTTTCAACCGTATGGTCCGCTAGCTATATATACCCGCATGCTGTCGGTGGCACCGAGATGTGCAACTGCGTGCAGTTACAGCAAATTGGTGTGACCGAGTTGGTCTAATCGGTAGCACCGAGATGAAAACCTAGATCAGTTTTTATGATTTTTTTCGACCGATTTTGAGTGTGTTGGTCTGACTGAAATGCATGAAGAAGGTTTTGGAGGTCAGCCCTTGACGGATCGGTGGCTCCGAGTGCTCCTCACCCGGAGGGTTTGGAAAGAACTTGTTCAATTTTTGTGATATAGCATGAAAAGAATTTGGGACAAGAAGAGCATAAATAGCTAGAGGAGGTTCTTAGGCATTCTTGTACATCCACTTGGCCAATAAAAACCAAGACAATCAAAACAACAAATGGATGTCCTCGAATGGAGAAAATATGCAAACCAACATGGTCACACAATAAAATAGCAAATGAAATATGTGTCAAACATGCACAACTAACTCTAGCACCTATCAAGCAATTAGCGATGACTAGGTCATCTATATATGAGTATATTGACTTAGGAGTCAAATGAGAACATTTTTTTTATAGGTCATACTCATCGTTTAAGCACAAGTGGGGTTACCACTTTTACATAAAGCATTAATATGTTCACACCATTAGAGTTGTTTTAGCTCAATTTTTTGAACAAAGCCCCCCTAGATGTGATATCCCCCAAAAGAGGGATGAACTAACCTTGGGTTTTGTCGATGATGACTTCATGTAGATAGTGAAGATGTGGATGCTCAATGTTGATGTGGATCATTCGGAGCAATCCTTTGGAGTGTTGCACTTTCAATACCTACATGGGTTAGTCCCACAAGGAACATACAAGGATATCCATAGACACAGAGTGAATTGCACAAATGCTGATGTCCATGAAAGCATTAGGTTACCTTGTCCCTTTTCTTACCAATAAGAGGGTTTGTGACTCCAGAAACTAGTGTAAGATATGAAAGTTGATTGCACAAGTCCTTGCCAAAATGAATGTGAGTGAAGTATGTTGGCGGAGTCACCCTCAAGAACACTCTAATTCTTCTTCTTTGGGACCCACATAAACTTGATGGGAATCCTTGGAGTTGTAGTTGAACTTGATGGAGTAGAGCTTGACGTAGTCTTGGGAACCCACTTGACCATGGCCTTAATTAGGAGCTTAGTCAAATGAGTCAATGTCTTTTTAAGCCTGTCCTTGCCTTTTAGCTTGTGGTCTTGTGGTGGAAGATCATCTTGAGTTTGTGTTCCCTCAAAAGAAGTGGGGTCATAATTCTCTTGTTGAGGAACACACTTTGTCTTAGGGTATTGACTTCTTCCCATTCAACTCCATTGGCATTGAACTTTCGTTCAAAACCAACACCTTGATTCTTCCGGTGTCTTCCTTGCTTGCGTAAAATTTCCTCAAATTGCTTACTCCTGGCAAGACTCTTGTAAACACCTTTCTCTATAATTCCCTTCAATAAGCTATTTTCTTGCTCAAGTGTAAATTGGCTAAGAGAATCATTAGTGGAATCAAGCGGATTACTAGAAGCAACAATATTGGATTTAGCATAGTTATTGTTACTACTCGAAGAATAATCTTTCTTGCTCTTGTTGCTAGATTTTACGTGTGGCATATAAGTAGACAAGAGGAGACGTTTGGCAATGTAAGAAGAAATCTTCTTTCGAGGATCATCATTGATAGCTTTTAGGAACTCATGCTCTTGCTCTAAATTTAGCTTCTCAAAGAGTAGCTTCTCATGAGTCCTTAGGAGCTCTCTATGATCCTCTTGAGTTGTTTCATGAGCTAACTTAAGAGTGTTTAGTTCTTTAGTTAGACATTTAATCTGCTTCTTATCATTGTCATTCGTTTCATCTTGATTAGCATGATTACTAGCAAGTTCATTATGGTTCACATTACTAGCTTTGTCAACAAGTAAATCATCATCACCTATCAAATCATCTTCTTCACTATTGAAATCAAGATACTCGGGGTGTGATAACTAGGGGCCTTTTAGCCATGAAGCATCTTCAAATTCCTTCGTTTGGTGAATCAAATATGTCGTGGGAGTTGGATGACACTAGTGCAAGACCGGCAACACCTTCATCTTGAGTATATTCGGAGTTGGAGTGATAGCTTCTCTCGGAGTAGTTGTCGGAGTCGGAACCGGAAACCCATTCACCAATGTGAGCTTGATGTCTTCGTCTTATGTAGCTCTTTGATGACTTATCCTTCCTTTTCGAATCCTTGCTTCTTCGAGAGGGTCTTCATTCATAATGATCATCAAAGAGCTCTTCCTTATCCTTGAGTGACATCTCATGAGCAACAATTCTACCAATGACTTCCATGGGCTTGAGATCTTTGTAGTTTGGCATCATTTGGATCAACGTGCACACGGTATCATATTTTGAATCCAAGGCTCTAAGGATCTTCTTGATGATGAATTTTTCGGTCATCTCTTCACTTCCCAAGCCGACAATCTCATTTGTGATGAGAGCAAGCCTAGAGTACATTTCGGCGACTCCTTCACCATCCTTCATATTGAAGTTGTCAAGTTGACTTTGAAGCACATCCAACTTGGATTCCTTGACAGATGATAACCCACAAGTATAGGGGATCAGTTGTAGCCTTTCTCGATAAATAAGAGTGTTGAACCCAATGAGGAGCTAAAGGTAGGATTTGTATTCCCTTCAAGTTCTATCAACCACTGATACAACTCTACGCGCACTTAACGCTCGCTTTACCTAGAACAAGTATGAAACTAGAAGTACTTTGTAGGTGTGATAGGATAGGTTTGCAAGATAATAAAGAGCACGCAAATAAAATATAGGGGCTGTTTAGATAAAGACACAACTAAGTTAGGTTTAGTGGAGAGCTTTTGGTCATAAGAAGGTTATTTGTCCCTAGGCAATCAATAACTAGACCAGTAATCATTATTGCAATTTTATATGAGGGAGAGGCATAAGCTAACATACTTTCTCTTCTTGGATCATATGCACTTATGATTGGAACTCTACCAAACATCCGTAACTACTAAAGATCATTAAGGTAAAACCCAACCATAGCATTAAAGTATCAATTCCTCTTTATTCCCATACGCCATAACCCACTTATCTGTGATAGCCATACAATCATCAATGAACCCATAGGACAAAACGGATCTACTAAAACATCATATGATAGCCATACATCATCGGGAAATAATATATAGCGTTGAGCACCATGTTTAAGTAGAGATTACATTGGGGAGAAGAGGTGTTACACCACTGTATAGAGGGGTAGAGAGTTGGTGATGACGGCGGCGAAGTTGTTGGTGTAGATCGCCGTCACGATGATGGCCCCGACGGTGTTCCGGCGCCACCAGGAGAGAGGGGGAGAGAGCCCCCCTCCTTCTTCTTCTTCTTCCTTGACCTTCCCCCTAGATGGGAGAAGGGTTTCCCCTCTGGTCCATGGTCTCCATGGCGGTGGAGGGGCGAGAGCCCCTCCGAGATTGGATCTCTCTCTGTTTCCTTCTGTTTCTGCGCTCTCAGATTCTGGCCTTTCACCGTTTCTTAAATTCCCAGAGATCCGTAACTCCGATTGGGCTGAAATTTTAACATGATCTTTATCCGGATATTAGCTTTCTTGCGCTAGAAGAAGGGCACCAAATGCCTTACGGGGTGACAAGGGCACAGGGCGCGCCCCCTGCCTTGTGGTCCCCTCGGGCATCGTCTCGCGTTGATTGTTTTTCCCAAAAATCAGATATATTCCAAAAAAAATCTCCGTAAGTTTTTATCCCGTTTGGACTCTGTTTGATATGGATTTTCCAAGAAACAAAAAACATGCAACAAACAGGAACTGGCACTGGGCACTAGATCAATATGTTAGTCCAAGAAAATCATATAAATTGTTGCCAAAAGTATGTAGAAGTTGTAGAATATTGGCATGGAACAATCAAAATTTATAGATATGATAGAGACATATAAGCATCCCCAAGCTTAATTCCTGCTCGTCCTCAAGTATGTAAATGATAAAAAGATAATTTTTGATGTGGAATGCTACCTAGCATATTCTTTATCATATAATCTAATCATGGCATGAATATTAAGACACTAGTGATTCAAAGCAATAGTCTATCATTTGACATTAAGACAATAATACTTAAAGCATACTAATGAAGCAATCTTGTCTTCTCAAAATAACATGGCCAAAGAAAGTTATAGTCTGGCTATGCTGCATCTTCATCACACAAAGTATTCATCATGCACAACCCCGATGACAAGCCAAGCAATTGTTTGATACTTTTAATGTTCCCAAGCCTTTTCAACTTTCACGCAATACATGAGCGTGAGCCATGGATATAGCACTATAGGTGGAATAGAATATGGTGGTTGTGAGGACAAGAAAAAAAAGGAGAAAGTCTCACATTGACGCGGCTACGGGCTATGAAGATGCCCATCAATTGATATCAATGTGAGGAGTAGGGATTGCCATGCAACGGATGCACTAGAGCTATAAGTGTATGAAAGCTCAAACTGAAAACTAAGTGGGTGTGCATCCAACTTGCTTGCTCATGAAGACCTCGGGCATTTGAGGAAGCCCATCATCACAATATACAAGCCAAGTTCTATAATGAAAATTCCCAGTAGTATATGAAAGTGATAACTCAAGAGACTCTCTATATGAAGAACATGATGCTACTCTGAAGCACAACTGTGGCAAAAGGATAGTAGCACTGCCCCTTCTCTATTTTCTCTCATTTTTCTTTGTTTTTTTTCTCTTTTTTTGCTCTCTTTTTTCTTTATTTTTTATTTTTTTCGTCCGGAGTCTCACCCCGACTTGTGGGGGAATCATAGTCTCCATCATCCTTTCCTTACCCGGGCAATGCTCTAATAATGATGATCATCACACGTTTATTTACTTACAACTCGATACTAGAACAAAGATATGACTCTATATGAATGCCTCCGGCGGTGTACCGGGATGTGCAATGATCTAGCGTAGCAACGATATAAAAAAAAGACAAGCCATGAAAATATCATGCTAGCTATCTTACGATCATGCAAAGCAATATGACAATGAATTCTGAAGTCATGTATATGATGATGATGGAAGTTGCATGGCAATATATCTTGGAATGGCTATGGAAATGCCATGATAGGTAGGTATGGTGGCTGTTTCCAGGAAGATATAAGGAGGCTTATGTGTGATAGAGCGTATCGTATCACGGGGTTTGGATGCACCGGCGATGTTTGCACCAACTCTTGAGGTGAGAAAGGGCAATGCATGGTACCGAAGAGGCTAGCAATGGTGGAAGGGTGAGAGTGCGTATAATCCATGGACTCAACATTAGTCACATAGAACTCACATACTTATTGCAAAAATCTATTAGCTATCGAAACAAAGTACTACACGCATGCTCCTAGGGGTATAGGTTGGTAGGAAAAGACCATCGCTCGTCCCGGACTGCCACTCATAAGGAAGACAATCAAAAACAAATCATGCTTCGACTTCGTTACATAACGGTTCACCATACGTGCATGCTACGGAAATCACAAACGTTAACACAAGTATTTCTACCAACCACAATTACTCACTAGCATGACTCTCATATCGCCATTTTTACATCGCAAAACTATTGCAAGGAATCAAACATATCAGATTCAGTGATCTACAAGTTATGTGGGATTTTATCACTAACCATGTGAATGACCAATTCCTGTTGACTCTCTAAATAGATAAAAGTGAAGTAAGAGAGTTTAATTATGTCTACAAAAGATATTCCCACGCTCTAACAAATAGAAGTGAAGCAAAAGAGCATTCTACAAATGGCGGGTTTCTATGTGTAGAGAAACACGCAATCCAAACTTCAAATGATATAAGTGAAGCACATGAAGCATTCTATAAAGCCATACTCAAAATATATGAGTGAAGTGCAAAGAGCATTCTATAAATCAACCAAGGACCATCTCATACCAGCATGGTGCATTATTAAAAGAAAAATAAAATGCACACGACGCTCCAAGATCTACGCATATCATATGATGAATAAAAATATAGCTCTAAGTAAAATTACCGATGATCGTTAGAAGAAAGAGGGGATGCCTTCCGGGGCATCCCCAAGCTTAGTTGCTTGGAAGTCCTTTAATATTAACTTGGGGTGCTTCGGGCATCCCCAAGCTTAGGCTCTTGCCACTCCTTATTCCTTCATCCATCATGATCTCACCCAAAACTTGAAAACTTCAATCACACAAAACTTAACAAAACCCTCCTTAGATCCGTTAGTATAATAAAACAAATCGCCACTTTAAGTATTGTTGCAAACTCATTCATATTTTATTTTTGCATTGTAGCTACTGTAATATAAATTTTCCATGGCTTATACCACCGATACAATTGATAGTTTCACCAAACGAGCAAAACAGTGCATCAAAAATAGAAATCTGTCTTAAACAGGATAGTCTGTAGTAAGCTGAACATCAACATACTTATCTAACTCGAAAAATTCTACAAAATTAGGACAAAATAAAAAATTTGTATAGAAGTACTATGCAAAAAGTTTTAGAAGCTTTTGACATTCCAGTAAAAAATGTAAATTCGCGCACCACAACCAAAGTTTATGTTTTCCCACTGCACAAAACAAACAAGCAATCTAATCATCCTAAAGGCAAAACTTGGCACATTATTTTTATAATACAATGGATTTGTACAAGGGTATAATTATTTTTGTTGAAAAGTTTCTGTAATCCAGATTCACAAAGTCTCCATGGGCATGAACAAAGTTCAAGGAGCTCCCCCACTTCAACGGTGCTCGTCTTTCTTACTTTCACTTCTCTTTTTGAAAAAGTTTTAGGCTCCCCACTTTATTTTTTTGTTTTTAAACTTTATAAAAGCACATAACAGAAAAAAAATGAATCTCTAAAACTTCCTGGTTGTCTCCCTGGCAGTGCTTTCTTTAAAGCCATTAAGCTAGGCATATAGTGCTCAAGAAATGGATCCACCCAGATCCCAAGGTATATCAAAGCCAATTTTAATTAACAGTGATTTGTAATTTAGTAGTGAGCACAAAGGAACATATATCATGTAACATCAAAGTCTAACTCTCTTCCTATGTTGCACACATAGTAAAGGCCTATACATAGCATAAACAACTTCTTGCAATTTTATCGTATTGGAAACATAGAGAGGCGGAGATGCGCTTCCTCTCTCATAATAATTGCAAGTAGGAGCAGAAAGCACATGCATATTATATCTATCAAAATCATCATGTGTAACGGTAAAAGGCAAACCATCAATATAATCCTTAATAAGCGCAAATTTCTCTGATATAGTGTAGTTGGGAGAATTCAAAAAGATAATAGGACTATCATGCGTGGGTGCAATAGCAACAATTTCCTTCTTAACACAAGGAACTATGGCAAGTTCATCTTCATATGCATAATTCATATTGGCATCATGGCCACAAGCATAGAAAGCATCAAGTTCATCAAAAAGGGATATTTCAAAGGAATCAAAGGGATCATAGCAATTATTATAGCAATCATCCTTCAGTAAGCACGAAGGGAAATTAAACAATGTATGGGCTGAAGAGTTACTCTCATTAGAAGGTGCTCACGGGTGATCAATCCGCTCTTCCTCCTTTTGTTCTTTGCTCTCCTCGTCATCTTTTTCATTTAATTAGCTCATAGTTTCAGCAATTTCTTCTTCCATAGATTCCTGCAAAATATTAGTCTCTTCTTGGACAGCGGAGACTTTCTCAATAAATGCATCAATATCGGCATTATATTCATAATTCTCATAGCAATATTTAAGTATAGGAAAATTTTCAGGTCTATAAACATCATCATCAAAAGCTTCATACTTTTCAAACAAAGATTCAATTTCATAAGCACCCTTAAAAGCAACAAATTCTTCTATTCGTTCCACATCATAGTAATCATATATACCATTAGCATAAGAAGCTAAGGTTTCATTATCATTAAATTTGCATGAAAAGGGAAGGTGTGGAGCCTTCATCCTAGAGCAACAAGTATAATCATATCTCAAGCATAAATGCCGAGCATACCAATGCAACATATGAATTTGATCCCATAACAGTTTCCCTTTTTGAGTCAAGCAATAATCCCTAAAGTATTCACGTTGATCCAACGTGTCTCCCATTATATAGTTGAATGGGGTTTTCTCAGGATTATTAAAGTAGTGCATAATATCTTTCACATAATGAGCATCGATGGTTTTAGGAGGTTCCCCATCTCCATGAGTAGCAAGTACACCTAATTTTTTGGTATTTCGTGTTCCATATCCATAACTAAAGATAGAGAACAACTTAGAACAACAAATAAAATCTATTTAGTGATAAAGCAAACAAGCACACCCGAGAATAGTCACCCCATGCTATTTCTCCCGGCAACGGCGCCAGAAAAAGGTATTGATAACCCACAAGTATAGGGGATCAGTTGTAGCCTTTCTCGATAAATAAGAGTGTCGAACCCAACGAGGAGCTAAAGGTAGGATTTGTAATCCCTTCAAGTTCTATCGACCACCGATACAACTCTACGCGCACTTAACGTTCGCTTTACCTAGAACAAGTATGAAACTAGAAGTACTTTGTAGGTGCGATAGGATAGGTTTGCAAGATAATAAAGAGCACGTAAATAAAATGGAGGGGTTGTTTACATAAAGACACAACTAAGTTAGGTTTAGTAGAGAGCTTTTTGTCACAAGAAAGTTATTTATCCCTAGGCAATCGATAACTAGACCGGTAATCATTATTGCAATTTTATATGAGGGAGAGGCATAAGCTAACATACTTTCTCTTCTTGGATCATATGCACTTATGATTGGAACTCTACCAAACATCTGTAACTACTAAAGATCATTAAGGTAAAACTCAACCGTATCATTAAAGTATCAAGTTCTCTTTATTCCCATACGCCATAACCCACTTATCCGTGTTTGTGTTTCTATCACTCACGCCACATAGACAACAAGCAAACCATGAACATATTGAAAACCCTACAACGTGGATCCCTCACGCTTGCGCGACACAGAGAGCACCATAGGACAGCACCAAGAATAAAACATGCAACTCAAACCAATCACGATCATCAATGAGACAAAATGGATCTACTGAAATATCATATGATAGCCATACATCATTGGGAAATAATATGTAGCGTTGAGCACCATGTTGAAATAGAGATGACAACGGGGAGAAGAGGTGTTACACCGCTGCATAGAGGGGGAGAAAGTTGGTGATGACGGCGGCGAAGTTACTGGTGTAGATTGGCGTCACGATGATGGCCCCGGCGGCGTTTCGGCGCCACCGGGAGAGAGGGGAGAGAGCCCCCTCGTCCTTCTTCTTCTTCCTTGACCTTCCCCCTAGATGGGAGAAGGGTTTACCCTCTGGTCCATGGCCTCCGTGGAAGTGGAGGGGCAAGAGCCCCTTCGAGATTGGATCTCTCTCTCTATTTCCGTCTGTTTCTGCACTCTCAGATTCTGGCCTTTCACCGTCTCTTAAATTCTCGGAGATCTGTAACTCCGATTGGGCTGAAATTTTTACACAATTTTTATCCGGATGTCAGTGCAACAGACCCCAGGTATGTTGACCAGCTGTGCACAGGCACAAGATCAAAATTGAAGCCTGGGCTCAAGCCAGAGATTGGAGAATCAAGAGATTTGAAGAACCAATATACAACCCAGAAAGACCAAGGATGAGCCAGGAGAACAAGATATCTACAAGGAAAGGGCCTCCCTTGCCAAGCAGGCGAGCCTGGCAAGGGGCCAGGCCGCCACCAGAAGCAAGCATCCGAGACTCCCCGGCAGGGCCTGCCGGGGCTTGCAGGGGCCGAACCACCCCGCCAACCACGCAAGTGTGACCCACGTCGTCAATCAGTGCGGTGTCAAGCTGCAAGTGACTAAGTGGCATCATTTGCCACATGGCAGCCATCTCCTATGGAAGAAACCCACATATGACACCCGTCCAGCAACATGTCAGGAGAACAGATGCGGAGCTGGCGAGATAAGCCCGGCAGGCCTTGCCGGGCAGCTAGTGATATGACACTGAGCGGTGCATTTAATGCACCCTGTCAGCCCGTAGAGTTAGGTATGATAGCACTGTTTGCGATCATATCAGTGGGTAATGACCGTTTTGCCACTGTGGTGACCCCTTAATCTATAAAAGGAGGCCCATGGTATTTGTACGAAGGGGTTAGAGGGTTGGAAACTTGACAAACCCGAGCCACCATACGCGCGTAGTCACCGTAGCCCTGAGGCAAGTCTTGTCGGGCAAGTGTACCACGTACCACCATGTTCATTTCCACTATCAATCCACCAAAGCAGGAGTAGGGTCTTACGCCTCGTGGCGCCCCGAACCTGGGTAAATTGCTTGTGTGCTCTCTGCCGTGCTGCCGCGCGCTGATCTGCTCTTTGTGCAACGCGACGTCCCCTCGTCGAACCAGCAAGGGGCTGCCCGGTCCCATAGGTGGCCCCAGATATCCCGCGGCATCTTTGGCGCGCCAGGTTGGGGGATCGCTTGTGTGAACCAAAAAGCGTGCGCAACGCATCATTTTCATTGCCATCTTCATCTTCGACGTGCCGTCGATCATGGCGCCCAAGAAGAAGAAGTCTGGCCCTTCGGCCCAGCCATCCACCTCGAAGACTCCGCCGCCCGCGGCCTCAGATGCCGCGGGGGATGCGGAGACAAGTGAGGACGTGAGCGCTGCTGGGGGCATGGCAGGAGCAGGTGGCGCCAACGCCACTCCCCCTACGGCCAACATGGGGGCTGTTGGGGATATTACTGCTGGGTATAAACCGGCCAGGAGAGGCCGGGTTATCCCCATAACGAGTTATTTATATTTGAAGCCCATGAAGACAAGGAGTGTGGGGCTTTATGAAGGCCCAGGGCCCAAAGGCGGATTAAAGCATGTAGACATAAACCGCCATTGATATGTAAACTTGTGTTGTAAGATAGAAAGAGTAGAAACCGAGCCGAACATGTTTATGAGCCGGCCTCGGGATTCTGTAAACCGGTGGGCGTCAACCTATGTATATAAAGGAACGACCCGGCGGCGGTTTAGGGACAAGAAAAACAACAACTCAAGAGCCAGGCATAGCGAATTCGCTCCCTGGTCATCGAAACCCTAGCAATTCCACAACAACTGGATTAGAACTTTACCTTCACCGCAAGGGGCCGAACCAGTATAAAACTCTCTGCGTCCTTTGTCCGCTTTAACCCCTTTAAGCTAACCCGTCGCGATGGCTCCATGACTAAGTCCTTTCACTAGGACATTTGCCGTGACAAAACAACGACAGTTGGCGCCCACCGTGGGGCTATCGCACGATGGTTTCGAGTTCTTAGAGGGTAGCTTCGAAGGGCTCAAGGGATACGCTGTGGGCCAGATGACCAAGAGTCATCGTGGCAAGCTCTACATCGACGACGCAGGCTGAGGCCCCGAGGTCGGCTCAATTGAGTACGGGTACCAGGTCCCCTTCGACGGCATTCACGTGTTCATTGGCAAGATTGGCGAACCGGTCCCTGAGCCGGACATCTGCACCGACATCGTCGAAACGGCTCAGCGTGCGAGATCCACCCGGGTTGAGCCTGCCATGAAGCGTGCCTTTGTGGGAGTCATCCACGGAGTGGAATCTGAGGATAGATCGGAATCTGGTGGTGAAACCAGCGTTTACTCCAGTGACGAGTCATCTACTGGAGAGACCGAGTCATTATACCAGTTGCAAGATGGCCGGTTTGGGGACTGTTCCGATGGCGACAGTATTCCAGACCCCTTTGATCCGCCGAGCCGGGTTGCAATCTTCATGGCTGGTACACAGCCTGCGCAGCATTCTTCGACGGCAGCGGCAATGATTTCCGGATCAGTGGCGGCAACAACAGTTGGGGCAGGAGGCCCTGCGCCACCGCCGGCTCAGGTTTTGTCCGATTTATTCGACACTTTGGTGGTACTGCTAGCGACTGAAGTTAGCTCGGCGGATCAGGAGCAGCACAACGCAGAAGTGGTGAAGGTGAAGGATCAGATAGCTCAAGCCAAGGTGGATCTGGCAGCTGAAAACACCAGGATGGCTACAGCGCGGGCCGAGTTAGATGCACAGGCTTATCGGCTTATGTTGGATCAGAACGCGTCGAATGATGTAATAAGGAGAAGGTACCGATCTCACCTGCCGCCCGTTTATGAAGCTAGGAATCTCTTCAACACGCTAGGAGCAAGAACCAGCAATCAGCCGATGGTAAACCGGGTCTAAGCGCTTGGAACAGGGACGCCGGTTCAGCCGCGCGCAATGGATCCGCCTCCTCAGAATGTCCTGTCCCAACACGTGCCGACGCCTCCGGGTCATTACTCCAACCCCTTGGATAACATAGTCGCGGCCGCTTCACGATTGGCGGCCCTCCCAGTCGATGGTGAGTCCCCTATAGTGGTTGAGACGCGACGGGCTAGAGAGCTCCTTCAGACAGCTTTGACACAGCAGCAAGCTTATTCGTACAGTCGGAGAGGATTCACTCCACCCCCCGCCCAAGCCGGAGTTACACCAGGCATATTGATGAGCCGACTGTATCAAGCAGTGCGGAACCGTAATCCGCCTCGTGGCCATAATCCGGCGGGTGGCGGTGTTGATGCCCAGGACGTGGTAGATCGTGCCAGGGCAGGTCGAGAGGCCGAGTTAGCGGCGCAGCACGCAGCCCGTCAGCTTACTCCGGTTCTTCCAACAACTTCGGTGGACCAGGGGTTACCTCCAGTTCTTTGGGGGTGCCGTGTCTCGTCCCAGCGCTATGCAATGTACGGCTGCCCAAGGATTTCAAAGGCCCACGTAAAGTACCGAATTACACTGCCGATTTATCCCCCGAGTCATGGGTTGAGATGCTGGACGTAGATGATGCGGCATGTGCTAAGTACTTCACCATGATGTTGGAGGGGATGGCCCGCACTTGGTTGAAAAATTTACCAGCTAACTCCATTGGGTCATGTGCCGAGTTAAGGGCCCGGTTCATTCAGAATTTCAAAGATACGTGCAAATAGCCCATGTCAATTGTGGACTTAGCTGCCTATGTCCAAGAGGAAGGAGAATCAACAACCCATTGGGTGCGCCGGGTTTCGGAAATTTTGCATTCATCGGACCGCATCAACGCTGGAAGGCAATTTCCGGTTTGCACCTCTGAAGTTGAAGTTAGGATGGCTCAAACGTCATTGTAGTGACATGGGGACACTTCTGGCAGCTCTGGTGAAGTATGCCGACTCTAATAGTACCAAGGACCCCGAGTCTGACGATGACAAGATAGGGAAGGGAAAGAAGAGAGGCAGCACCAAAGGGCAGCAGCATAACCCGACGGGTCGTGGAAACAGCGGTAAACGTAAAGCGGATAACAGTTTAGATTTTGTGGCCAATACCAACACGCAGAATAATGGTCAGCGTCGTAAGGGTAAACCGCCTCCGCGTGGAGGAGGACCAAGTCCCAATCCGGAGCGCCTATCTTACCTGTTGAACCAGCCTTGCCCAAAGCACGGATCGCGGGACAAACCGGCCACGCACCTCTGGAAGGATTGTTTTATTATGCGGGAGTTCAAAAATTCAGATTTCTTCCGGAATGATCATGGACCGGCCGGCGGTTCAGGCCCCGGATTTCATGGTCCGGGTTATGGTGGAAGCAGTTCCGGTTCAGGATTTCACGGTAATCAAAGCGGACATGGAAATCAAGGCAATCAAGACAACCAAGGTGGTTATAATCATCAGGGGAATCAATAGCAGCAACAGTAGTCGGGTTACCAGAGCAACCCGAAGTACTTGAATAGTGGGCAGTACCATGTCTTCACCACTAGCTTGTGTAAGCGTGATCAGAAGCTTCATAAAAGGGCAGTGAACTCCGTTGAACCGGCGGTGCCCCGTTACTTGCGTTGGTCTGAACAGCCCATTGTGTGGAGTCGAGAGGATCATCCGCCCCGGGTTGATAATCCGGGTCATCTAGCGTTGGTGGTGCTGCCTCAGGTTGGAGGATATAAGTTTACCAAGGTACTCATGGATGGAGGGAGTAGTATCAATATCCTTTATTATGAAACCTTCCGTCGCATGGGGTTAACAGATAAAAATCTTAAACCGTCCAACACTGTTTTCCATGGTGTGGTGCCTGGTAAATCGGCGTATCCAGTTGGTAAGATATCTCTGGATGTTGCTTTTGGAGATGAGCATGACTCAAGATCAGAGACATTGACTTTTGAAGTGGTGAAAATCAAGAGCCCGTATCATGCCCTGTTTGGATGGCCAGCTTATGCCAAGTTCATGGCAAGGCCCTGTTATGTTTATCTGCAGCTTAAGATGCTGGGTCATAAGGGGACCATCACAGTACATGGAAGCCGTAAGATCGCTTTGGAATGTGAAGAGGGTGATGCGGCTTATGCGGAATCGGTTTGTGCAACGGAGGAGTTGAAGTTCTACAAGGACAATGTTGATCCGGCAGATATGACTTCTTTGAAAAAGCCAACTACAGAGCATGATCCGGCCTTGAAGTTTAAATCGGCTGATGATACTAAGCTAGTTGATTCCGTTCCTGGCGATTCATCCAAGCAGTTTAGCATCAGCACTAACTTGGATTCGAAATAGGAAGGCGCGCTCATCGAGTTCATCCATGAGAACCGGGACATCTTTGCATGGAAACCCTCCGGCATGCCAGGTGTACCGAGGGAACTCGCTGAGCACACTCTTAATATTGATCCCAAGTTTAAACCGGTCAAGCAGTTTCTCCGTCGCTTCAATGAAGAAAGGCGCAAGGCTATTGCCGAGGAGGTAGCCAGGCTCTTGGCGGCTGGGTTTATCATCGAAGTATTTCATCCTGAGTGGTTGGCTAATCCGGTGCTGGTACTTAAGAAGAACGGCACTTGGCGTATGTGTGTGGATTACACAGATTTTAACAAGGCTTGTCCAGCAGATCCTTTTACTCTCCCTCGTATTGATCAGATCATTGATGCTACGGCAGGTTGTGAGCGTTTGAGCTTTCTGGATGCATACTCTAGTTACCATCAGATCAAAGTGGCAGTTAAGGACCAGGAGAAGACAACTTTTATAACTCCCTTTGGAGCCTTATGCTATGTGTCTATGCCTTTTGGGCTCAAGAGTGCCCAGGCGACTTATCAGCGCTGTGTCCAGAATTGTCTTCATAATCAGATCAGCTGCAATGTTCATGCTTATGTGGATGATATTGTGGTAAAATCCAGAAAGGAGGGGACATTGATAGATGACTTGAAGGAGACCTTTGATAACCTCCGGGTTTATAAAATGATGCTTAATCCGGCCAAGTGTGTTTTTGGTGTACCGGCAGGCAAACTCTTGGGCTTTCTGGTGTCTAACAGGGGCATTGAAGCTAATCCGAGAAAATCAAGGCTATAACTTCTTTGGCTAAACCGAAGTGTATCAATGATATTCAACGCCTGGCAGGCCGGATTGTAGCCTTGAGCCAGTTTATTAGTCGCCTTGGGGAGAAGGCCATCCCTTTATATCAGATGCTGAAGAAGACGGATGACTTCGTCTGGAGTGACGCCGCCAATAAAGCGTTTGAAGACTTGAAGCGGCAGCTGGCCTAGCCGTCGGTCCTTGCTGCTCCTGTTGATAAAGAGCCCTTGTTGTTATATGTGGCTGCTAATGCCTGGGCTGTCAGCGTGGCTAGTATGGTGGAGCGCAAGGAGGCCGGAAAGGAGTATCCGATTCAACGGCCGGTTTATTATATCAGTGAAGTACTTATTGAGTCCAAGCAGAGGTACCCACATTGGCAGAAGCTGGTGTATGGAGTTTTTATGGCAAGCCGAAAGCTTAAGCAATATTCCCAGGGTCATCCCATCACTGTGGTCAGTTCTGCTCCTTTGGGGGATATAATCCAGAACAGGGAAGCAACTGGCTGGGTTGCCAAGTGGGCTATTGAGCTTGGGCCTCACGGGTTAAAATATAGGCCCCGGACGGCGATCAAATCTCAGGCACTTGTGGACTTCATCAATGACTGGACCAAGTGACAGGCGCCAGAAGAGAAGCCGGATCATACTTATTGGACTATTCATTTCGATGGGTCCAGGCAATTGGAGGGCTCGGGGGTTGGAGTCGTATTAACTTCCCCGCGAGGAGATAAGTTTTGTTATGTTCTCCATTTAATGTTCCCTCACACTAACAATGCAGCTGAATACGAGGCTTTACTCCACGGTCTTCGGATGGCTAAGGAGATGAATTTAAGACGGGTCAAGTGCTTCGGTGACTCAGACCTGGTGGCTCAACAAGTGTCTGGTACTTGGGATTCCAAGGACCCACTCATGGCAGCATATCATCGAGAGGTGGACATTGTTGCAGGTCACTTCAAAGGTTATCAGGTCGATCATGTGGACCGGCAGAAAAACGAAGCGGCGGACGCTTTAAGTTGTTTGGGTTCCCAACGTAAACCGGTTCCACCCAACGTGTTTCTGGATGTGCTACATAATCCGTCGGTCAAGCTCCCAACAGAGGAGGATTTGGTTGTTCCTGATCTGGAGGCTCAGTTGGTGGCGGCTCTTCATGTCATCCCAAATTGGACGGTCCCATATTTAGGGTATATGAACCGGGGCAAGTTACCGGAGGATGAAACCTTGGCCAGGCAGATAATCCGGCGGTCCAAGTCCATGACTATTGTCAATGGAGAGTTGCATCATTGCAGTGTGTCAGGGGCGTTTCAGCGTTGCGTGTCTCCTGAAGAAGGCCGTGAGATTTTGCCTGAGATCCATGAAGGAGATTGTGGTTACCACACCGGTTCAAAGTCTCTGGTAGCCAAGGCTTTTCATCACGGTTTTTATTGGCTGACGGCTCATGCCGATGCTGAGGACTTGGTCAAAAGGTGTGATGGCTATCAAAAATTCTCACGACGCGCTCATGTACTGGCTCAAGAGTTGAGGATGATTCCAATCACTTGGCCGTTTGCGACTTGGGGGCTAGATATGGTTGGCCCCTTTAAGAGATCCAAGGATAAGAAGACCCACCTGTTGGTGGCACTTGACAAGTTCACTAAGTGGGTGGAAGCAGAGCCAGTCAGTAAGTGTGATGTAGCCACGGCGGTTCAATTCATCAAGAAGGTTATTTTCCGGTTTGGTTTTCCACATAGCATCATAACTGATAATGGCACTAATCTGTCCAAGGGTGCTATGAAAGAATTTTGTCAACGTGAGCACATCCGGCTTGACGTATCATCAGTGGCTCACCCCCAATCTAATGGTCAAGCGGAGAGAGCCAATCAAGAGATCTTGAGAGGCATAAAGCCCCGGCTCATGGTTCCTTTGCAACGGACGCCGGGTTGTTGGGTGGAGGAGTTACCTTCTGTGTTATGGAGCATCAATACCACACCCAATAGATCTACGGGTTACACGCCTTTTTTCATGGTTTACGGAGCAGAGGCGGTTCTCCCTAGTGACATCCGTCATGACTCGCCTCGTGTGGCGGCTTATGTTGAAGCTGACAATGAGAAGGCACGACAGGAAGCACTTGACCTGTTAGATGAGGAGCGTGACATTGCGGCAGCCCGTTCGGCGATTTATCAGCAAGATCTGCGTCGTTATCACAGCCGCCGGGTTAGAACCAGAACTTTTCAAGAGGGCGATCTGGTGCTCCGGCTCATCCAGGATCAGACTGATATGCACAAGTTGTCCCCGCCTTGGGAAGGACCTTTTGTGGTCAGCAAGAATCTGCATAACGGGCCGTACTACCTTATAGATGTTCAAGAGCACAAAGACTCCCGTAAATCGGAGGAGGAGACCCACCGGCCGTGGAATATCGCTCATCTTCGGCCTTACTATACTTGAGCCACAGGCTCTACTTATGTACATAGTTATGACAATGTATATATTATGATCAATATAATAAACCGGAGCCTCAGCTAAAGCGGGGTATCTATTGTTTTTCTTACATCATGTGTGGTTACATGGGGGCTTATGTTTATAAAGCGGAGTCCGGTTTACCCCTTGATTCAGCTTATAAAGCCATATAAAAAGGTCACTTGGGGGCTTGGTCGTATTCGAACCATAGCTACACCTCTTGATCGGCGCAAGGCCAACAGGAAAATCACTTGGGGGCTTGGTCGTATTCGAACCATAGCTACACCTCTTGATTGGCTCAAGGCCAAAAGGAAATTACTTAGGGGCCAAAGAGAGTGCTGCAAAAGCACAACTCAAACATTGGCACCCACTGAGCACAGCTAAAAATATTGCTTGGGGATTCTTTGCTTCGCAATGAACAAAGAACCTACACTTGTAATTGGCTATCAAGCCACAACTTGGAAGCCAGGTGTATTCACCTAAAACCCCGGGTTATCCTGCCTTTTTAAGTAAGCCACAACGTCCAGGTAAACCTGGTATGACCCGCCGAACTTTTGACAAGTCAATCTCATAGACCCTGAACTTGTCAAAGTTAAAACGACGATTGGTTAAAGATTGAGGTCCATCTTAAAAGGCTTTGTAAAATGGTTTAACTCAGTGGCCTGGCGGCCCATGAAAAGCCTCGATTTGGGGCCTGGCAGCCCGTGAAAAGCCTCGCATGTTCCTTTTATGCTTTTATTTGCCAAGTTCTTTTTCCTTGGATAAGATTTATAATATTTTCTGATAAACCGGTGTTTGTTGACCCGGCTCGGCTTTCAACTACAAGTTGTCAGTACATGATCAGTTATAATCCGGTGCTTATTAACCCGGTCTGATTTCGACTATAAGTCGCCAGTGTTATATATGGATAATCCGGTGTTTATCACAACCAGGTACGGTTTTATCATAAACCGTCACAATTTGGAAGGAGTCATCAGTACTCATGATTGGGGTTATCACCCTTACTGCAAAAACTTGGCAAACCAACGAGGTGATTCAGTGTCACAGGTATCATTTATTTTCATATTTGATTATCTTTTTACAGCCTTGGTTATAAACCCTGGCTATATATTTGGGCATCATGACCCGTCCGGTGGTTAACCGCCGGGACACTTTCAACTTCTTATATGCAGGAACAGCTTGAATAAATCGCTATGGATTATGAACATCATATATCTTAAACATGGCAGATTAACAGTGCCAGACAAAATAAATATGCACGATGGCATAGCAGACAAAGTGTTTTGAACTAGCCTATTACAAGGCGATTTAATGCCCAAAAGGATAATTGTTCTCAGTAAGTATTGTAGTACGCAGAAGGCTAAACCGGCCTCCGGGTCATGACTCGTCACCAGGCTGACTTGACGGCTGTGGATTATCTTGCACCGGTTCATCCTCCTCCTCTCTACCCAGTGGCTGGAAATCAATGGTTGCCCAATCGATCCCAGTTAGGGCTTGGAATACAGCTTCGTCGCTTATAAGGGTGGATGGTTGAATGTCAGGGGCATAGGTGTGCTTACGGATTGGCGGGATGAGATTTTGAGCCTGAGGAGTTGGTGCAGCAACCCGTTTGTTGTTGACGTCATAACTCGCCTGATAGTATGAAAGGTCAGCTTCTTCAGCCAATTGGCAAGCCAGCGGACGCATCTCCCTGGTTATAACTCGGAGGGCATCATTGTCAAATTTTGATCCGTCTTCCTTTAAGCTCGGATAGCCTTTACCCACATCCACTGGATCAAGATCAGGGACCCATGCTTTAGCCTGGGTTAGCGCAGTCAGAGCACCAGCCCTTGCAGCCGATCTTTTTAATTCTTCAACTCGGGCAGGTAGCATTGACAACCTCTCTAAAGTTTCTTTGATTAAGGTCGGGGGCGGCTTGTTATGAGAAGCAGTGCATATGACCCGTTGTGCGCTAGTATATAACTGCTCTATAAGAGTATAGGCAGCCTTTAGCTTCTTCTGTATATCAGAGCCCAGATGACTAATGCGAGTTCCTGCATCATTGCAAACATCAGTAAACCGGCAATGTATGGGATGAAATGTTGAAAACTTAATGCAAGGATACTTACCAAACACCGCAGCAGTCATGGCATGTATTTGCCGCTTCACACCAGTCAACTCGTCTACCACCGGTTTAAGAGTTGCCTCTGCGTCCTCGGCTCTTTTTTGCAATGCGGATTTTTCTATATCCCAATCCGCCCGCTCCTTGTTGAAACCCTCCTTCAGTTTTTCCATGGCGGCTAAGGCAGTGGTCAGCTCATCTTTGGCTTTGGAGATTTCTGCTTGCTGGGACTTCATGTTTTCTTGCAGATCAGCTGTTTGAGTTTCCTTTTTACTCAGCTCGGCCTATAAGAGACAGACATATTATGAGTTGGCAGTACATATTTGAAGTACCAAGCACATAACAAGTTATGCACCTGATACTTGGGGGCTAATGCCTACTTGCTCGTTATCCGAAATTTCTACAAGTCCCAAGCGCAATACAAGCATTATTCTTGGCACTTGGGGCTGATGTATGTTTGCTCAAAGTAACATTATGGGTATTCTTCTAAAGTCCCGGTTCATCTTCATAAGTTAAACCGACCCTTGGGGACTACACCGGTGAAAGTTACAATATTACAGTTCTAAAAGTACCGGTTCATCTTAAAAAGATAACCTGGCCCTTGGAGGCTAAGCATGCAAAGTTGAGATATTACAAAGTCCCGGTTTAGATGAGTATCATAAACCGACACTTGGGGGCTACTGGAGTTAATATTTGGAATTGGACACAAGAGAGAAGCAGTTATGTAGTTACCTCATATCGCTCCTTCATCAGATTCACTAAACCGGCTTCAAAGTCGCGGCTTGTGTACAGACAGTTTAAAAAACCAGAATGGATGTCTTGGGCGTTAAGGTGGGCATAGGTTGACAAGTCTGTGTTCCACTTGCCTTTGCCCATTGCAGAAAGTTCATCCTTGGCACTATGCTTGGATAAAGCAACAGGATTTCCAGGAGTGGTGTGACCAAAGCAGTAATCATAATGTCATCCTCTTTATCATCAGTAGCCTTCACGGGAGTTGACGGTTTATCGGCGGCCTTAGTTGGACTTGCCGGTTTGTCAGTGTCTCGGACCGGGCTTGTCGGTTTATCGGACTGGCCCATTGGGTCAACCTCCACTTGTTCAACAACAAAGTCATAATCTTGCGGCGGCGGGTCATTAGGCATGGCGTCAGTGTTGGTATCTTCTAGATCTAAAGTTTTTTCCGGTTCAACAGCTACATTGCCGTCAGCCGGTTTATTTAACCGGGCCTTCTTGTTGGGTCTGGGCTTAGCACTGAGAAGAACAAACATAAAGATCAGTACAGCATGCAAACATAACACATCAAGGATAAAATTAAGTGCATAACTCACCCAGGGACTGTCTTGAGGGTTGGAAGTTGTGTGGCCGTTGATTCGCCAGAGGATGAATTAGGTGTTCCCTGATAATTTGAATCAGACGGATTAAGAGGTTGTCGGAAACAATCCGCCTTGGGGTAAGAAGTGTCAGGAATATAAGAGACCTCTAATCGACATTTCCGGACTGGAGTGTTCGGTAAACCGGCGGAGGTGACTACCGGGCCGCTATGCCGGGTTGTGCGGCGAGCTTCGTGTTGCTGCTTCTTCAATAGAAAGTTTGGGTCCAAGTGAGCTAGGGGGTGAGAAAATCTTACTTTCCGGTTTGCTTGACGGATTTTCTGTGTTGGCAGGGGATCTAAACTGGAGGAAAGGATAATTACCTCTACATCATCAGCTTGGCTGCCTTCAGCGTCGTCCTGATAATAGTCATTGTCAATGAGGTGTATGAAAAAAGAACCAAGAGAGTCAAGTTCTACCTCTGAATCCGGATTAGCCAGGTCAGCATCAGGATTTGGTTCAGAAGACTCACTGGTCCTCTTCTTGGCAGGTTTTTTGGTAACCTTGGTCTTCGGGTGTCGCTGTACAAAAGTAGGGCTCTCCTTTTTACCCCTTTACTTGTGCACGGGCAGTCAGAGCCATGCACCGCGGCCACATGAAGCAGGGCAAGGGAGGGAAGCCAGTGAGAAGCCGAAGTACAAGACAGCCAAGGCAACGCCAAGGCCGAGACCACAAAAGAGCAGAGAGACGAAGTAGGTTCCCCCGGCAAGACCCTTGCCGGGGCAGCCTCCGCGGCCCCGGCAAGGCCCTTATCGGGGCGGCTCGTCCAACACCAGCGGAGCGCACCACCCTTGAGCCCACGGTCTCCAACACCATCGACCATGTTGGGCCAGGGCTTGGGAGGCACCTCCATGGTGGCATGCGGATCTTTGTGAAGACAAGGAATATTCAAGATCAGATGAGGAATAAAAGACAACGATCCTCGGCAAGATCCTTGCCGAGGGGAGCCACAAGACCCCCGGCAAGATCCTTGCCGGGGAAAACAGCACGCCACGGCGAGGCCCTTGCCGGGCCACCCGGCAAGTCCCTCACCAAGGGCGTCAGCGGGGCCACTGCCAGGCCCACACCAACCAATTCTCCACCGCCGTTCGCATGCAGCTGCTAGCCCAACCAGCTGGGCGGGCACCTGCGTGGCAACATGCAGCTTCCAGGCCAACTCAGCACACGCCTGCGTGGCGGCATGCAGATCTTCGTGAAGACCCTACCACCGCGCCACCTCAGCTGCCTGCCTGCCTACATGGCGCCGCATGCGTCGCTGGCCAGGGCGCGTGTCGAAACGAGGAGGAGCGGCGACGGACGGGACGGGCCTCGTTCCCGTCCCCGATAAAGCAAGGGGACACCTAAGCTACGCATTAAATGTGTCTTGTCCTGTAATACGAGCGATAAGCTCGTAGCATTGTACGCCTTTCCACCTCCTGTGTGCCACTGTGGCAGCCCCTTTCGACTATAAAAGGAGGCCCATGGCATACTGGAGAGGGATTCGGCTCTTTTGAACCACGCAGCCACCACAGCTAGTTCAAGAGCTCAAGAACACTCAATACATCCACCAAAGCAGGACTAGGGTTTTACGCATCCTCGCGGCCCGAACCTGGGTAAACGATCCTTGTGCTGATTACTAATCCTGCTCTTCTTGCAACCCTGTGCCCCGGCAACCGTAGTAGGGATTCTTGTGATCCCATAGGTGTCGTTTCCCACCGACATCTTTGGCGCGCCAGGTAGGGGCGCAATTGTGAGAATCTGGTCTAGTAGTTAGCCTAGCGGTTCTTCATCGCCATGGCTCCCAAGAAGAAGACGGCCACGGCGATCGGCTCGTCGGGGGCCGAACGGCCTGTGCCAATACGAGCGAGTAGCGGCCCAGTCGCGGACAGAACCCGGGCCACGGTCCGCGAGCACCAGCATCGCCCAGGTAGTCAGAGCCTGGCGAGCGGCACCGTTCATGCACCAGGCGACGGGCCGCACGTCACCAAATCCAGAGACGGGGCTGGGACCCCCGCAGGTGGCGCGGGGCCCCCCAGGAGTATCGTTGTGCCACCCACGGGCGGCGCAGCAATCTCCAAGACGCCCACGCTGGCGACCACTGTGCGCTCTTCCCATGGTGTGCATGACGAGCAGCGTCACCACGCCGGTGACCCTAGACACCGCCGTTGGAAGAGCCCTGTGCGTCGTCCGCAGGACGAAGGAGTTCAGCATGCCCACCGAAGTGCTGGCGAAAATGGCGCGCAGCCGCTGGGTCGTGATAGAGCTCCTTCTAACGTGGTTAGAAGTCGAAGCGCGCCACGGTCCATGCAGCTGTCGCCGCCACCCATGCCAGCAGAAGCTTTGGCGCGCACGCGGCTGCTCCTCGACTTTCCTCCAGCTGCGGAGAAGCTCGACGAGTGGAGGGCCACCATCCGGAGCCTCGTCGCTGTCGCCAACAAAGATGATCCACGACCGGCGGGACCCTCGGGCCGGCGCTCCATCGAGCCACCACATGCCAGCGCTGGGAGGACCGGGGGTGCTGCGGTCATGGTGCATTCTCCTCCTCCTCGCCAGCCGCCGCGGGCGTCGGCTCGTCGTGACGACGCTTGTGATAACATCTCTATAGCGTCATCCGACCCACGGACCCACCGCGACCAGCGCCAAGTTCTTCGAGAACGAGCTCACGAAGATGCTCGAACCACTATCGAGCGCCGGCGTGACACACGCCACCAGTCGGACAAGCGAGCGGGACCCGCTATGGACCACCCAGCGCCGGGGGGCTCCGGCGGCCTACCTTTTGAGGTGGACTGCCCAGCGTTTACCCGCGAGCTGCGGCAGTTCCAGTGGTCGTCCCACCGCATGTTCAAGCCTAACGTCGGCGAGAAGTACACTGTCAAGACCCATCCGTCCGAGTTCCTCAGCATCTACACCATCGCGATGCAGGCTACCGGAGCTCGCGACGACAAGGTGCTTGCCAATTACTTCTCGTTGGCGCTGAAGCCCAATGTTATGTCTTGGTTGATGCACTTGCCGGCGGATTCCATTTCTTCTTGGTCGGATATGTGCCATGAGTTCGTTGGCGCCTTCACTGGAGGCCACCAAGCTCATGGCCAGGCCAGTGATCTGCATATCATTCCCCAGAAGGAAGGGGAAACCCTACGCAAGTACATCCAGAGATTCAGCCGGGTGCAGTACAACATCCCCGACGTTCATCCCGCCGCTGTGATCAGCGCGTTCCATCAGAACATGCGCAACCGCAAGATGCGCGAAGAGCTGGCGATGACCAAGGTTAATGATGTGGCCGAACTCTATGTTCTGGTCGATAGGTGCGCCCGGGCTGAAGAGGGAAGGAAGTACCCCGGCGAGGACGCCGGCGCAGAAACCGACTCTACTGACGAAGACACGGCCTCCCCGACGAAGAAGGGCCGGCGTCGCAGCATCAAACGCAAGGGCAAGGCCGTGCTTGCCATTGAAGGGTCTGACGACATCGGCGCTGCTAAGAAGGTCAAGGCAGACGACCCCGGCAAGGAAATTGCCGGGTGCGTCGCCTGCCGGGCCTTAGAAGCTGCCGACAAGCCAGGGAGCTCCGGCAAGCAGTACTGCAAGATCCACCGCACCAAGGGCCACGACCTCCAGAACTGCCGGCAAGTCGAGCTGCTTGCTGAAAAGCAAAAGGCCGAGTATGAGAGGCGGCACAAGGAGAAGGGCCAGGACGGTGCCGAGGGGTCCGGCAAGAAGCGTGGCGGCCAAGGAGACCGCCGCGACAAAGGCAGCCAGCAAGAGAGTCGGGGCGCAGGGATGTGAGAAGAGCAGGATTATGATGATCATGACGAGGACGACGAGTCCGGCGAGCAAGAGTTCCAGAAGGCTACAGAGGCCATGTGCGTCGGCGGTGGCGCCTCGCTCCATACTTCTCACCGCCAGCTCAAGTAGTGGGCGCGTGAGATTACAGCAGCGGAGCCGTCGTTCGACACTCAGAAGCCGCTGAAGTGGTCCAGCACGCCCCTCATCTTTGACGTCGAGGACCACCCTAACCGCACAACCGTGGTCGGGTTTTTGCCGTTGTTGATCTCGCCAACGATACGCAACCTCAAGGTGAACAAGATGTTGGTCGACGGCGGGGCCGGCCTGAACTTGATCTCGCCCGTCGTGATCAAAAGGCTGCAAATCCCTGATGGAGACCTCGAGGAAACTTGCACGTTTCAAGGGGTTAATCCAGGGAGGAGCCAGCCGAAGGGGAAGGTCACGCTACCCGTGACGTTTGGAGGGGAGTTGAACCACAGGACGGAGATCCCCTTGCCCTACAACGGGATCCTCGGCCGCCCGGCGCTAGCCAAGTTCATGGCGGCGTCGCATTACGCCTACAACATGATAAAGATGCCCGGGTCGTTGACCATCAGCTCCGTCCCCTCCGACAAGAAGGATGCGCTGATTTGCACCGACCAACTCTACCAGGAAGCAGTTGCAGCAGCTGCCGCCAAGGCACTTGCTCATGCCGCTGAAGCCCCGGGAGGGAAGAAGAAGCCCGACAAGACCTCTCGCACCCACTCCGGCAAGCGCACCTCCTCAGAGTGTTGTGCTACCGTCGAGGACGTGCCAAAGAGCTCTACCGGCAAGAGCAAGAAATCTAGAGCCGAGCCACCGTAGACCAAGAAGGTGTCCGTCAGGGAGGATGGCACGGAAGGGGCTTTCACCATAGGCTCCACCCTCGACAGCAAATAGGAAGGCGCGCTCGTCACCTTCCTGTGGGCGAATGTCGACGTGTTTGCGTGGCAAGCATCCGACATCCCCGGAGTTCCCAGGAAGGTGATTGAGCACCACCTAGCTGTCTGTCCTCATGTGCGGCCCGTCAAGCAGAAGGTCAGAAAGCAGGCTCTGGAGAGGCAGGAGTTCATCACAGAGGAGATCAGGAAGTTGGAAGCGGCGGGTTTGGTAAGAGGAGTGCTCCATCCGACGTGGTTGGCCAATCCGGTAATAGTGCGCAAGGCAAATGGGAAGTGGAGGCTATGTATTGACTACACAGATATCAATAAGGCTTGTCCTAAGGACCCCTTCCCGTTGCCGCGCATCGACCAGATTGTTGACTCCACGGCTGGGTGTGATCTGTTTTCATTCCTCGACGCCTACTCGGGCTACCACCAAATCTTCATGACAAGAGAGGATGAAGAGATGACGGCATTCATCACCCCATGTGGTATGTATTGCTTTTTACGGATGCCTTTCGGGTTGAAGAGTGCTGGCTCGACGTTTGCAAGAGCAGTCCAAATTGGTTTTGAACCCCAGCTCCATAGAAATATGGAAGCATACATGGATGACATAGTGGTCAAAACCAAGGACGGGGCAACTCTTGTGCAAGATCTGGAAGAGACATTTGCCAACCTGCGCAAGATCAACCTTAAGCTGAACCCTGAGAAGTGTGTCTTCGGCGTTTCGTCCGGCAAGCTTCTCGGATTCTTTGTGTCGCAGCGCGGGATCGAGGCAAACCCAGACAAATCAAAGCTATTGAGCAGATTGAGGCGCCCAAGCGGATCAAGGATGTGCGTCGGCTCACCGGCTGCATCGCCGCCATGAGCCGATTCATCTCCAAGTCCGCTGAGCATGCCCTTCCCTTTTTCAAAATCTTGAAGAAGGCAGGCCCAATGGAGTGGACCCCAGAAGCCGAGGCGGCTTTGCAGGATCTGAAGAAATACCTTTCCTCCACGCCAATACTGGTTGCGCCTAAACCACAAGAGTCGTTGCTGCTGTATCTGGCGGCGACGAATCAAGTGGTCAGCGCCGCACTGGTGGCACAGAGGGAGGTCGACGAGGAGGCAGTGGCGACGGTAGAACCAGCGGACATCGAGCCAAAGATTCCCCCGGCAGGACCTGGTGCCAGCAAGGCAAGGCCCCCGGCAGAATTTGACGCCATCAGGGCAACGCCCGCACAGTCAAGTGAAGTGGTGCAGAAGAAGAAGATAATGCAGCACCCGGTTTACTTTGTCAGCTCCCTCTTGCAGGGGGCTAGTTCAAGGTACTCCGGTGTGCAGAAATTGCTCTTCGCCCTCCTTATGGCCTCGAGGAAGCTGCGTCATTACTTCCAAGCCCACGAGATCACTGTCGTCACCCGCCTCCCGTTACAACGGATACTGCACAACCCAGATGCAACGAGAAGGATTGTGGACTGGGCCTTGGAGTTGTCGAGCTTTGGGTTGAAGTTTGAAAGTACCTCAACAATCCAGAGCAGAATCTTGGCAGAGTTCATTGCGGAATGGACCTCAACACCTGACGAAGAAATCCAAGAGACCGCTCTCCCCGGCAAGGAAGCGGACCACGACTGGATCATGTACTTTGACGGGGCTTTCTCGCTGCAAGGCGCCGGTGCCGGTGTGCTGCTTGTCGCACCCACCGGAGAGCACCTCAAGTACGTGATCCAGATGCACTTTCCTAGGGAGATGTCCACAAACAACACTGCTGAGCACGAGGGGCTGCTTGCCGATCTCAGGATCGCGGTAGACCTCGGGGTGAAGAGGCTCAGCATCAGGGGTGACTCGCAGCTTGTCGTCAGAAAAGTCAACAAGGATTACCAGAGCCCATTGATGGAGGCCTACGTAGACGAAGTGAGGAAGCTGGACGAGCGCTTTGATAGTATCCAAGCGGAGCACATTCACCGAGCAGAGAACGACATCACCGATTACCTGTCAAAGCGTGCTGCATTCAAGCTACCTGTGAACCTAGGTACCTTTTTGCTCTGGTTAACTCAGCCATCCGTCGAACCGTCAACGGTGCAGAACAAGCGGAGGAAATCAGGTCCCGGCGAGTACTTTACCGCCGAGCCCCCTGGGGCTGCCGGCAAGGATGTTGTCGTAGACGCTGAGCCTGCCAAAGAGCAACTGGCACCGGCAAGGCGTCAAGCTCTGGCCGTGGAGACAGCCGCTCCCATGGCAGAGGAAATGCCTTTGGTCCTTGCCGTCGAGCCCCAGGCTCCGGCGTGGGCGCAACATACTGTCCGAGTCCTCCAGACAGGGGAACTTCCTAAGGAGCAGGAAGAAGCGGAAAAAGTAGCCCGTCGGTCTGCCCTGTACTAGTTCGTCGATGACGCCCTGTACAGGAGAAGGCCGAACAGTGTGAAATTGAAGTGCATCCCCCAAGAGGAAGGACTGGAGCTGTTGGCAGAGATACATGGAGGCATATGTGGCTCCCACATAGGGTCGAGGGCCCTTGCCGGCAAGGCATTCCGGCAAGGTTTCTTCCGGCCCACTGCCCTCCAGGATGCGATGACACTAGTAACCAAGTGTGAAGCGTGTCAGTTCCATTCAAAGAAGCTTCATCAACCAGCTCAAGCCCTTGCTACCTCTTGAGCACTGCGTTGGTTTTCCCTTGAAGAGGAAAGGGTGATGCAGCAAAGTAGCGTAAGTATTTCCCTCAGTTTTTGAGAACCAAGGTATCAATCCAGTAGGAGGCTACGCGCGAGTCCCTCATACCTGCACAATACAAACAAATCCCCGCAACCAACGCGATAAGGGGTTGCCAATCCCTTCACGGTCACTTACGAGAGTGAGATCTGATAGATATGATAGGATAATATTTTTGGTATTTTTGTGATAAAGATGCAAAGTAAAATAAAAGCAAAGGAAAAAAGCAAAGGAAATAACTAAGTGTTGGAAGATTAATATGATGAAGATAGACCCGGGGGCCATAGGTTTCACTAGTGGCTTCTCTCAAGAGCATAAGTATTTTACGGTGGGTGAACGAATTACTGTTGAGGAATTGATAGAATTGAGCTTAGTTATGAGAATATCTAGGTATGATCATGTATATAGGCATCATGTCCGAGACAAGTAGACCGACTCCTGCCTGCATCTACTACTATTACTCCACTCATCGACCGCTATCCAGCATGCATCTTGAGTATTAAGTTCATGAAAACAGAGTAACGCCTTAAGCAAGATGACATGATGTAGAGGGATAAATTCATGCAATATGATAAAAAACATCTTGTTATCCTCGATGGCAACAATACAATACGTGCCTTGCTGCCCCTACTGTCACTGGGAAAGGACACCGCAAGATTGAACCCAAAGCTAAGCACTTCTCCCATTGCAAGAAAGATCAATCTAGTAGGCCAAACCAAACTGATAATTCGAAGAGACTTGCAAAGATAACCAATCATACATAAAAGAATTCAGAGAAGATTCAAATATTGTTCATAGATAATCTTGATCATAAACCCACAATTCATCGGTCTCAACAAACACACCGCAAAAAGAAGATTACATCAAATTGATCTCCACGAGAGAGGGGGAGAACATAGTATTGAGATCCAAAAAGAGAAAAGAAGCCATCTAGCTACTAACTATGGACCCGAAGGTCTGAGGTAAACTACTCACACTTCATCGGAGAGGCTATGGTGTTGATGTAGAAGCCCTCCGTGATGGATGCCCTCTCCGGCGGAGCTCTGGAACAGGCCCCAAGATGGGATCTCGTGGGTACAGAAGGTTGCGGCGGTAGTATTAGGTTTTTGGCTCCGTATCTCATCGTTTGGGGGTACGTAGGTACATATAGGAGGAAGGAGTACGTCGGTGGTGCAACAGGGAGCCCACAAGGGTGGAGGGCGCGCCCTGGGGGGGTGGGCGCGCCCCCCAACCTCGTGGCTTCCTCTTTTGTTTCTTGACGTAGGGTCCAAGTCTCCCGGATCATAATCTTCCTAAAAATCACGTTCCCGAAGGTTTCATTCCGTTTGGACTCCGTTTGATATTCCTTTTCTGCGAACTCTGAAATAGGCAAAAAATAGCAATTTTGGGCTGGGCCTCCGGTTAATAGGCTAGTCCCAAAAATAATATAAAAGTGAATAATAAAGCCCAATAATGTCCAAAACAGTAGATAATATAGCATGGAGCAATCAAAAATTATAGATACGTTGGAGACGTATCAAGCGTCCCCAAGCTTAATTCCTGCTCGTCCTCGAGTAGGTAAATGATAAAAAAGATAATTTTTGATGTGGAGTGCTACTTGGCATAATTTCAATGTAATTCTTCTTAATTATGGTATGAATATTCAGATCCGAAAGATTCAAGATAAAAGTTCATATTGACATAAAAATAATAATACTTCAAGCATACTAACTAAGCAATTATGTCTTCTCAAAATAGCATGGCCAAAGAAAGTTCATCCCTACAAAATCATATAGTTTAGTCATGCTCCATTTTCTTCACACAAGAATGCTCTCATCATGCACAACCCCGATGACAAGCCAAGCAATTGTTTCATACTTTAGAAATCTCAAACCTATAAACTTTCACACAATATATGAGCGCGAGCCATGGACATAGCACTATGGGTGGAATAGAATATGATGATGGGGGTTATGTGGAGAAGACAAAAAAGGAGAAAGTCTCACATCAACGAGGCTAATCAATGAGCTATGGAGATGCCCATCGATTGATGTTAATGCAAGGAGTAGGGATTGCCATGCAACGGATGCACTAGAGCTATAAATGTATGAAAGCTCAACAAAAGAAACTAAGTGGGTGTGCATCCAACTTGCTTGCTCACGAAGACCTAGGGCACTTGAGGAGGCCCATTGTTATAATATAGAAACCAAGTTCTATAATGAAAAATTCCCACTAGTATATGAAAGTGACAAAACAAGAGACTCCTTATCATGAAGACTATGGTGCTACTTTGAAGCACAAGTGTGGTAAAGGATAGTAGCATTGTCCCTTGTCTCTTTTTCTCTCATTTTTTGGGCCTTTTTTATGGCCTTTCTCTCTCTTTTTTTATTCCTCACTTGGGACAATGCTCTAGAAAATGATGATCATCACACTTCTATTTATTTACAACTCAATGATTACAACTTGATACTAGAACAAAGTATGACTCTATATGAATGCCTCCGGCGGTGTACTGGGATATGCAATCAACCAAGAGAGACATGTATGAAAGAATTATGAATGGTGGCTTTGCCACAAATACTATGTCAACTACATGATCATGCTAAGCAATATGACAATGATGAATCTGTCATGATAAACGGAATGGTGGAAAGTTGCATGGCAATATATCTCGGAATGGCTATGGAAATGCCGTAATAGGTAGGTATGGTGGCTGTTTTGAGGAAGATATAAGGAGGTTTATGTGTGAAAAAGTGTATCATATCACGGGGTTTGGATGCACCGGCAAAGTTTGCACCAACTCTCAATGTGAGAAAGGGCAATGCACGGTACCGAAGAGGCTAGCAATGATGGAAGGGTGAGAGTGCGTATAATCCATGGACTCAACATTAGTCATAAAGAACTCACATACTTATTGCAAAAATCTACAAGTCATCAAAAACCAAGCACTACGCGCATGCTCCTAGGGGGATAGATTGGTAGGAAAAGACCATCGCTCGTCCCCGACCGCCACTCATAAGGAGGACAATCAAAGAACACCTCATGTTTCAAATTTGTTAGATAACGTATACCATACATGCATGCTACAGGACTTGCAAGCTTCAACACAAGCATTTCTCAAATTCACAACTACTCAACTAGCACGACTTTGATATTATTACCTCCATATCTGAAAACAATCATCAAGCATCAAACTTCTCTTAGTATTCAACACACTCATAAGAAAGTTTTTACTATTATTGAATACCTAGCATATTAAGATTATTCAAGCAAATTATCATGCTATTTAAGACTCTCAAAATAATCTAAGTGAAGCATGAGAGATCAATAGTTTCTATAAAACAAATCCACAACCGTGCTCTAAAAGATATAAGTGAAGCACTAGAGCAAAACTATATAACTCAAAAGATATAAGTGAAGCACATAGAGTATTCTAATAATTTCCAAATCATGTATGGCTCTCTCAAAAGGTGTGTACAGCACGGATGGTTGTGGTAAACTAAAAAACAAAGAATCAAACCATACAAGACGCTCCAAGCAAAACACGTATCATGTGGTGAATAAAAATATAGCTCCAAGTAAAGTTACCGATGGAAGTAGACGAAAGAGGGGATGCCTTCCGGGGCATCCCCAAGCTTTGGCTTTTTTGTGTCCTTAGATTATCTTGGTGGTGCCATGGGCATCCCCAAGCTTAGGCTCTTGCCACTCCTTGTTCCATAATCCATCAAAAATCTTTCACCCAAAACTTGGAAACTTCACAACACAAAACTCAACAGAAATCTCGTGAGCTCCGTTAGCGAAAGAAAACAAAAGACCACTTCAAGATACTGTAATGAACTCATTCTTTATTTATATTGGTGTTAAATCTACTGTATTCCAACTTCTCTACCATTTATAAACTATTTTATTAGCGATAGATTCATCAAAATAAGCAAACAACACACGAAAAATAGAATCTGTC
>NC_057802.1:398303401-398304230 GCF_018294505.1 Triticum aestivum | reverse complement strand
GCGGGTGGGCGGCTGGCGGGGCAAGGGGGCGGCGGCGGGTGGCGGTGGTTGTCGGGGAGGAGACAGAAACAGAGAGATGGAGGGGCGGGGTGGGGCTCGGCCGTTAGTTAGGTTAGCTCTTTGCCGCCCGCCCCACCTTTGCCGTCCACTTTTTTTCTCTTTGCCGTCTACTGGCAGACGGCAAAGAAGGGGGCCCGTTAAGTTTTTTATGATCAGCTCGTTAGCAGGGGCCACCTCTCTCTTTGCCGTCTGCCAGCTGACGGCAAAGAATTGGCTGATGGCAAAGACCTTCTTTGCCATCAGCCAGTTCGTTGCCGTCCGTTTTCCTGAAGCGGACGGCAAAGACCTTCTTTGCCGTCAGCCAGCAGACGGCAAAGAACTGGCAGACGACAAATAAGCTAATTCCAGTAGTGAAGCAACAGTCATCCAGAATTTGAAGTTGAAGAATATGACAGAAAAGCAATTGCTTAGATTATTATGTTATATAGTGACTCAATATTCTCTGCCATGATTGGTAGACTAAAAGTTATGATTTCTCATGCACTAGGTTTTATATTAGATGATTATGTTAGCATTGGAAGACTATTTGATGGTTATGTTAGCACTGGAATATTAGATGGTTATGTTATATAATGCATTGGAAGCCTATGTTTAGGTGGTTCCGTCGACCCCTAGCCACCATAAACCCTAAAGCCTAGGTTTAGGTGGTTCCGTCGACCCCTATCCACCATGAACCATAATGCCTAGGTCTAGGTGGTTCCGTCGACCCCGAGCCACCGTAAACCCTAATGCCTAGGTTTAGGTGGTTCCGTCGACCCCTAGCCACCGT
>NC_057802.1:398240189-398303267 GCF_018294505.1 Triticum aestivum | reverse complement strand
CCCCTAGCCACCATGAACCATAATGCCTAGGTTTAGGTGGTTCCATTGACCCCTAGCCACCATAAACCCTAATGGTTTGTTTTAGGTGGTTCCGTCAACCATAGCCACCATAAACCCTAATGGTTAGGTTTAGGTGGTTCCGTCGACCCCTAGCCACCATGAACCATAATGCCTAGGTTTAGGTGGTTCCGTCGACCCCGAGCCACCGCAAACCCTAATGCCTAGGTTTAGGTGGTTTCATCGTCTCCTAGCCATCGTAAACCCTAATGGTTAGGTGATAACCCACAAGTATAGGGGATCAATTGTAGCCTCTTTCGATAAGTAAAAGTGTCGAACCCAACGAGGTGCTAAAGGTAGAACAAATATTCCCTCAAGTTCTATCGACCACCGATACAACTCTACGCACGCTTGACGTTCGCTTTACCTAGAACAAGTATGAAACTAGAAGTACTTTCTAGGTGTGATAGGATATGTTTGCAAGATAGTAAAGATCACGTAAATAAAATCTAGGGGCTGTTTAGATAAAGACACAACTAAGTTAGTTTTACTAGAGAGATTTTGTCAACAAGAAAGTTATTTATCCCTAGGCAATCGATAACAAGTACCGGTAATCATTCTTGTAATTTTATATGAGGGAGAGGCATGAGCTAACATACTTTCTCTACTTGGATCATATGCACTTATGATTGGAACTTTAGCAAGCATCCACAACTACTAAACATCATTAAGGTTGTGAAACCCAACCATAGCATTAAGTATCAAGTCCTCTTTACTCCCATACGCCATAACCCACTTATCCGCGTTTGGGCTGCTGTCATCCCCCGCAACACTGACAATAAGTAAACCATGAACATATTGCAACACCCTACATCGGGGGCCCCTCACGCTTGCGCAAGAATGGAGGGCACCGTAGGACATCACCTTAAATAAAATATACAATCATACCAACCAAGATCACGATTAACCCATAGGACAAAACAGATCTAATCAAACATCATAGGATAGCCAAATATCATTGGGAAATAATATATGGAGTTGAGCACCATGTTTAAGTAGAGATTACAACGAGGAGAAGGGGTGTTACACCGCTGCATAGAGGGGGAGAGAGTTGGTGTTGACGGTAGCAAGATTGTTGATGTAGATCGCCGTCCCGATCATTGCCCCGACGGCACTCCAGCGCCACAGGAAGCGAGGGGGAGAGAGCCCCCCTCCTTCTTCTTCTTCCTTGGCCTCCCCCCTAGATGGGAGGAGAGTTCCCCCTCTGGTCCTTGGTTTCCATGGCGGCGGAGGGGCGGGAGCCCCTCCGAGATGGGATCTCCCTCTCTGTTCTCTTCTGTTTCGCGTTCTCTAGATCTGGCCGAAAACCGTTTCTTATATTCTCGGAGATCCGTAACTCCGATTGCGCTGAGATTTTAACATGATTTTTTTTCCGGATATGAGCTTCCTTGCGCCCGAAGTAGAGCCCCAACCGACGTACGAGGTGGGACCAACCCACCACGCCATGTCTGGCTCCTCTGGCGCGCCCTAGTGGGTTGTGCCCAGCACGGGCCTCCATTTGCGGTGATTCCAACTCCCAAAAATCACATATATTCCAAAATAATTCTTCGTGAAATTTTATTGCATTTGGACTTCGTTTGATATGGATACCTTGCGATACAAAAACATGCAGAAAACAGGAACTGGCACTTGGTACTGGATTAATAGGTTAGTCCAATAAATCATATAAAAAGTTGCCAAAAGTATGTAAAACTTGTATAATATTGGCATGAAACAATAAAAAATTATAGATACGACGGAGATGTATCAACATCCCCAAGCTTAATTCCTGCTCGTCCTCGAGCAGGTAAATGGTAAAAAAGATAACTTTTGACGTGGAATGCTACCTAGCATAAACTTGATCATATATCTAATCATGGCATGAATATTAAGACATAAGTTATTCAAAGCAATAGTCTATAATTTGATAAAAAGACATCAATACTCAGGCACCCCAACAAACAATCATGTCTTTCAAAATATCAACGCTAAAGAAAGTTATCCCTACAAAATCATATAGTCTTGTCATGCTCTGTGTCGGGGATATACCCCGCGGTATAACCCAGCCGGAATTATAACCCGGCTGGGACTTGGTAAACCGGCAGAGAGTTAAGATAGATGGTTAAGGCAGATGGTAAACCGGCAGAGAGTTAAACCAGGTGGTAAACTGGCAGATAGTCATAACCCGGTAGACAGTCATAACCCGGCAGACAGTCATAACCCGGCAGACAGTCATAACCCAGCAGACAGAGTCGCCTAGGGTTAACAAGCCCGAGACGTTAAGAAGCCCAAGATGTTAAGAAGCCCATGAAGAGAAGTCAAAATAGTTTAAGTCTTAATCCGAGTTGGACTCTACATGTAACCCGCCCCTTCAACTTATATAAGGAGGGGCAGGGCACCCCAAGAGGGGGAGGAATAATCTGAGGGTTAGACATAACTAGGAGAGCCGGTTTACGGCGACTCCCTCGTGATGATAATGAGACCTAGCCACAAACAGCATGTAGGGTTGTTACCAGATGATGTTTCCCGGGGCCCGAAGCTGTCTAAACCCTTGTCTTGTGTTGCGTTTCTCGATTCTGCTCAACCCCTCTCAAGCTACCACATAGATGCGTTGGCCTCACGACTAAGTCCTCACACTAGGACATCTGCCGTGACAATTCTACGATAGTTGGCGCCCACCGTGGGGCCCGCGCACGGTGGTGTTGAGTTCTTGGAGGGATCTCTTCAGGGATCGAGAAGCTTGTGGTTGATCAGATGAAGAAGAATTGAAGAAAAGTTAAGGTTGCGTTGCGCGCTGTGGCATACACTTTGATCCGGCGGTTTGAAGCGAGATCAATTTTTGGAGCGCGTTCTTGAGACGATGGATTTGATCCGTACCTACAACTTGCATTCGAATCAGAAGGATTTACCAATTCGTATGTGGGGCAATGCGTGCACATGAGGAAAAAACGCACCAGCACGCTGTTCAAAACTTGGAAGGATTGACTGAAAGCTGCGGTTGTTCCACGCATCAAGGAAACAGGAAGCAATCTACTCCACGCATCAAGGCTCAAGGGGTATTAAGAAAATACAAAAAATATATATGGAGGGAGACCACGACCTGGAAGACACGGAGGTGGATAGTTAGACCAGGACACGGACGTGGAGAGGAGATGGAGTCGGACCATGCCGTCACAGGTCTCCGCCCTGTCGCCGTGGCCGGGCTCGAGCCACCAAGCTGTCCCTCCTGTCTCTGCCGCTGCGACCAGCCACCGCGGCACATCGAGCCGCTTCCTCCGCCGTCCCGTGCTGAGTTGCCTTCGCGGCGCTTGCCCTGCCTCTGCTTGTCTCCACGGCTGCACGTTAACTCGGCCGGTCGCCGCTGCCTCAAGTCAACATCGCCGCTCTAAACCGTTTCGGCTATTCGCAGACCTGCGCCGGTCACTTCTATTGCTCCCGCCTCATTTCACTTTCGAGCTGCTGTTTCTTGTGATCTGCCATTTCTTCTACAGGCAGCCACAATCAGGAGCTTCGCAGACGTTCACTCACCTGAGGAATTGCAAAAGAAAATAGAAAGTGCCTGATGCGTCGTCTCCACTCCGGGCCGCCGCCTACGGACGCCTCTGAGCCATCGCCTCCGTGGTTCGCTGGCCACAACCGCTCTCTTAAAATGGCCTCGCCTCTGCCTTCGAGCCAACGACCATCTGCAAGTCTCGCTTCGGCCACCAGTGCGCCTCCGCTGTCCGAGCTGCCAGTCGCGCATCGCGTGTGATGTTTTACCTCGCCAGGGATGCAGGACGGGAATAGCGACTCTGACTCGTTACCGGGTTGCCATGCCGCAGAGAAGCCCCGGCCTCGCCTCGGCGTCTGTTGCTCGCCTCGCGGCTGCTGTTAAACCGCCGCTCCCTTGAGTTGCCTTTCCCGGCTGTTTCTAATCCGCCGTCACGGCCTCGTCTTCAAGACCGCCCGGCCGGTCTGTCATGTTGCAACCATCCGGGTCGCCTCTGATCCACTATCACGCCTAAACCGCCGTCTCCGCTCGGTCTCGGATTGAGTCACCATCACGGCATTGAGTCGCCATCATTGCTACAGGTCATCTGCGGGCCGCCCTGCGCTAAGTCGCCGGTCTCCTAGCCAAGCCGCTTTACTGCTCAGAGCCCCGCCTCTGCTTTAAACCACCCTCCCTCCATGCTGCGCGCTCGCGCTGAACCGGCCACGGCCGCGCCTCTCCAACCCGCCGCTGCCGTGGCCCCAGTGCAGTCTTGACCCGCCGGTGCCTCGTTGACCACCTACCATCGCGCTGGCCATCTCCACCTCCGCTGACTCGCCCCGATGGCCTAGCTTCGCGTACAGTTTCAAAGTCGTCGTCTTGGTCGCCGAGCGCCCCGGCTTATGCTCCATGCCGCCGACGCCCATAGCTTTGGCCACCTGTTGCCTTAAACTGCCATGGCCTCGTCCTCGAGCCGCCGGACTCCTCCTTGAGCTGCAATCCGCTGGTGTCTGCCGCCGGTTTGAACTGGCCCTGGCATCGCCGCCACCACATTGAGCCGCGGCCGCGGGGTCTTGTGAGCCACCCATTGATTAACCGTGAGCCGCCAGTGGCTTCGATCCAACCCACCACGCCTCATCCCGGGTCAGCCCGCCTCTGCTGCTGTGGTTGCGGGCGCATCCACGACCAGCCGGCCGCTTCGGCTCGCCTCTGCTTCTACAAACTACAGGGCCGCCTTCCTACCGTCACCGTTGAGCTGCCGCCGTGATCACCTCTGCCTCAAACTGCTTCTGCCGTGCGTCGCTGCTGCGCCAAGTCACCAAAAATCAGGTCCTGAGGTTGCAAGTGAAAGCTTAAGTCACCAAGGTGTCTGCTTGTACTTTTGGTCTCCACGTCGTCACATAAGGCAACACCCAAGTGCTGCTCCTGGTGGTCTACGCAAAGAGACAGTGCCAGGTGAAATATGTCAGTTCCAACGCCGCTGCCTGAAAGCGCGACCAGCGAAACTGCATGTGTTGCCACATCAAGATATCAGATCATGCCAATATAACAGGGGAGCATGCCCTCAAGCACAAAGGGCAAAAGTGATTCACGGTCCATGTTAAGATGGCAGAATAAATTCATCGGAGACTGGAGTATGCGAGAATGAGGGACACGACCTATTTAAAAAAAATGGATGTGTGGTTATCTGTTTGGACGTGAAGACCATCATTTGGTAAAATTGCTATGCAATCACTTCGTCCAAAAAATAAATCAGGTCATATCCATCTAAAGTCTATTTTATTAGCACATATTGTTTTTTATCAAAGAACAATTACTTTGATTTATATATTTTCATGTGCAGGACAAATTGTCTACTGCAAAGGTGACCGTCATATCACGCAGCTGTTGAATGACTCATACCGGTTTATATCGCGGTCAAATATGGAGAATCTCAAGACAACTCCTCGAGTCATCTTAAGACTCAGGGTTACAATGACATGACTGAGTAAATGACTGACAGTTTAAAGCAAGTCAAGAACTCTAGGACGTTGAAGGGAAAGACAACCCGGTCCAGAGGCTGTTGTTATATTGATGAAAATTTAAAAGGCCGTCAGAAAATTTCCGGCTCAAAATGAAGATTCCGGTTCAAAATCCGGTTCAAGAGAAATATGTCTCCCACAGCTTTGAAGCTATGAATATCCGGTTTAACATCTAGTTCAAGAAGAATTCATCTCTCGCAAGTTCGAGTTTCTCAGAAAAAGTAAAGGTTGCCAAAGAGAACTTGCTGCCATGATGCGCGGTTCAAACATGGGTATCCTGCCCTATGGGCTTATCTTATTATGGTCACATGGGGGCTTCCTGCTCATTGAGCAAAGTTATGATTACCCTTTCATCTGGCGTATACGCCATGCTTAGGAAACACTTGGGTGCTTGCTACCCAGGTTAAAGGGACCGAAGAGAGTCTGCTACAAAAGCACAACTCAAACATAGGTGCCCATTGAGCATAGCTCAGAAATATTGCTTGGGGGCTCTTTTGTTCTAAAGAACAAGAGTTCCTATAACCTTTGTGATAGGCTTAAAAGCTAGGCTTGTAAGCCAGATGTATTCACCTAAAACCCCGGGTTATCCTGCCTGTATGCCAGATGCTTCTCCATCAGGTAATCCTGATTGACCCGACGAACTCTTAACAGTCAATCTTCTCAACAAGACCCTGAACTTGTTAAGGTTAAAACGCCGGTTTGTCATGTGAGGGCATGGCTTACAGATAGCAAGGAGAAGCTCAGGCTGATAAAGCCGCCTTCCTTGAAACTTGGATAAATCGGCCTGTGATGCACGATGCTACTCTGACCCCGCGTACTCCTGATAAGTCTATCTTTAAATAAGAACTGAACTTATCTGGGTTAAAATGTCGATTGGATAATGTGAGTGCCGGCTCACGGAAAGCGCGTACCTTCCAGTGGCTAATGCTAGTTTCATTGAAGAAGATATTTTTGCTTGGCGGCCTATGAAAGCCTTGGATTTTTCTGTTGATTTGATTTGAACGTCTTTTTGCGATTTTTCTCTTGTGACATAGTAATACATGGTTGAAAACCAATAAGACTTATAATGCCTTATGAGTCATATATGAAATTAAGCGGTGTTCATTAACCCGACCTGGCTTTTGACTATAAGTCGCCAGTATGAGATAAGATAATATCCGGTGTTTATTAACCCGGCCTGGCTTTCGACTATAAGTCGCTAGTATGTATTTGGATTGCGCCATTGGAATTATGCGCTTATAAATCATTGGGTATATTATTCAAATCTTTAATAGCCAACATGGCTGGATTTTTATTATGGTTATCAATAACCAGTATTATGATGGAGGTTTTCAAAGTCGCTTCAGCGCAATGGCTATTATCTTATCAATGGATATGATTTATTCTACAATGGAAGGAATAGTCCCGAGTCGCTGCAGGCTTACGACCTGGCACTTGGGGGCTACATTATTCAAGTTGAGATTACATCAAATATACAAGTCCCATGTCACTGCCAGCATGCACCATGGCAGTTGGGGGCTAATGCAAAGTCATTTTTACTAGCCTTACTGAAGACCCGACTCATCGCATCATAATGAGCCGACCCTTGGGGGCTACCAATTGCTCCTGTCAACAATTCAAGGTACACAAGTCTTAATCCATTATGTTGAAGGGTCCACTGCTCAGTTGGTAAAGCACAAAGCTCTTAACCTTGTGGACGTGGGTTCAAGCCTCATGATGGGGGTTACATCATATGATGTTCTTTTCCAAGAAGTATATATAAAGTCCCAGCTCAATATTATCTTACTGAGCCGGCCCTTGGGGGCTACACGTTGCTGTTCAAATCTACATGATCATATTTATAAAGTCCCTGCTCATTATTGCATAATGACCCGTCCCTTGGGGGCAACACTGGTTGAAGTTTTTATGAGCATAAGGCAATTACAAGTCCCAGGTTGCTGCAAGCATGACAACCTGGCACTTGGGGGCTACATATGTGGAATACTCAGTTCTGACTAGTGATTGAGATGAACAACATGGATTTCTTCAAAGTGGTAATATTTATATTGAAGCAAGTCTTAAGTCATCATTTTGCTCTACTCAAGACTTGGGGGCTACAGGTAATATGGATATAAGGGAGAGAAATCTTCAAAATTCTCAGTTTTGACCCGGTGTCGGCAACAATTATGACTCGGCATCATCTGTTTATAACCCGGGAACTTTGGCAATGATAAACCGGCAAGTTTTACATCTTCAAGCCGGCTGAAGAATCAGATGAGTATTTCAAAGACCAATATTTTTTAAGCATCGGGAGCTGAGTCAAATGAATTATTCTTCACAATTTTTCTCTGTGAGAAACCAACGTCAACAAATTGATTATGAAGCTGGCCTGCTAAACCCGGATTTTCTAGAAGAAGGAAATGATAAGGAATTAAGGATGATCAGGTGCCGGTTTACAAGAATATTTAACCCGGAGCACAACCTATCAAATTTGTTATTTTGCAGGATCAGTTTAACATGAATGAATCCAAATTAAACTATGGGCTAATGTCGTGGATATACCCCGTGGTATAACCCGGTCGGAATTATAAACTGATTGGGACTTGGTAAACCGGCAGAGAGTTAAGACAGATGGTTAAGGCAGACAGTTAAGACAGATGGTAAACTGGCAGGTGGTAAACCGGCAGACAGTTAAACTAGGTGGTAAACCGGCAGACAGTCATAACCCGATAGACAGTCATAACTCGGCAGACAGTCATAACCTGGCAGACAGTCCTAACCCAGCAGACAGTCATAACCCGACAGACAGTCATAACCCAGCAGACAGAGTCGCCTGGGGTTAACAAGCCCGAGACGTTAAGAAGCCCAAGATGTTAAGAAGCCCATGAAGAGAAGTCAAAATAGTTTAAGTCTTAAGTTGGACTCTACATGTAACCCGTCCCTTCAACTTATATAAGGAGGGGCAGGGCACCCCAAGAGGGGGAGGAATAATCTGAGGGTTAGACATAACTAGGAGAGCCGGTTTACGGCGACTCCCTCGTGATGATAATGAGACCTAGCCACAAACAGCATGTAGGGTTGTTAGCGGCCGGATGATGTTTCCCGGGGCCCGAAGCTGTCTAAACCCTTGTCTTGTGTTGTGTTTCTCGATTCCGCGCGACCCCTCTCAAGCTACCACATAGATGCGTTGGCCTCACGACTAAGTCCTCACACTAGGACATCTACCGTGACAATTATACGACACTCTGTCTTCTTAACACAAAGTATTTATCATGCACAACCCCGATGAAAAGCCGAGCAATTGGTTCATACTTTTTTGATGCGCTTCCGCTTTTTCAACCCTCACGCAATACATGAGCGCAAGCCATGGCTATAGCACTACGGGTGGAATAGAGTATGATGATAGGATAAATATAAAGAAGACAAAAAGTAAGAAAGTCTCACACCGACGCGGCTAACCAACGGGCTATGGAGATGCCCATCAATCGATATCAATGTGAGGAGTAGGGATTGCCATGAAACAGATGCACTAAGAGCTATAAGTGTATGAAAGCTCAATATGAAAACTAAGTGGGTGTGCATCTAATCCTATAATGAAAAATTCCCACTAGTATATGAAAGTGACAACATAGGAGACTCTTCATATGGAAAACATGGTGCTACTTTGAAGCACAAGTGTGGCAAAGGATACTAACAATGCCCCTTCTCTTTTTGTTTATTTATTTATTTTCTTTTTCTTTTTCTCTTTCTTTTTTTTCTTTTTCTCTCATTGTCCGGAGTCTAATCCCGACTTGTGGGGGAATCGTAGTCTCCATCATCCTTTCCTCACTGGGCACTTCTCTAAAAATGAATAATGATGATCATCACACTTCTATTTACTTATAACTCAAAAGAAATAAAAATTACAACTCGATACCTATGACAAAATATGACTCTATATGAATGCCTCTGGCATGTACCAGGAGGTGCAATGATCTAGCGTAACATGTATGAAAAATGGTGAACGGTGGCTGAGCCACAACTAGTATGTCAGCTATATGATCATGCAAAGCAATATAACAACGAATGCTCAAGTAATCAAACGGAAGTGGTGGAAGTTGCATGGCAATATATCTCGGTATGGCCATGGAAAAGCCATAATAGGTAGGTATGGTGGCAGTTTTGAGGAAGATATAATAAGGCTTATGTGTGATAGAGCGTATCATATCACGGGGTTTGGATGCACCTGCGAAGTTTGCACCACGTCTTGATGTGAGAAAGGGCAATGCACGATACCGTAGAGGCTAGCAAATTGCGGAAAGGTAAGAGTGCGTATAATCCATGGACTCACATTACTCATAAAGAACTCATATACCTATTGCAAAAGTTTATTTTCCCTCAAAGCAAAGTACTACTACGCATGCCCCTAGGGGGATAGATTGGTAGGAAAAGACCATCGCTCGTCCCCGACCGCCACTCATAAGGAGGACAATCAATAATAAATCATGCTCCAACTTCATAGCATAACGAAAGACTATACGTGCATGCTTCGGGAATCACAAACCTTAACACCAATATTCCTACTAAACAAAACCATTTACTAGTACCTCCCACATATTACCATCTCTATATCGCAAAACTATTGCAAGGAATCAAACATATCATATTCAGTGATCCATAATTTTTATGTAGGATTTTATGACTAACCTTGCAATTGACCAATTCCTTTTGACTCTTTAAATAGATATAAGTGAAGCATCAGAGTTTAATTCGTTCTACAAAAGACCACACTCTAATAAATATAAGTGAAGCAAAAGAGCATTCTTCAAACAACGGTTTTCTATGTGAAGAGAAATAGGCAATCCAAACTTCAAATGATATAAGTGAAGCACATGAAGCATTCTATAAATCATACTCAAAAGATTTAAGTGAAGTGCAATGAGCATTCTATAAATCAACCATGGACTATATCATACCAGCATGTTGCATAAAAGAAAAGTGAAAACTAAATGCAAAAGACGCTCCAAGATTTGCACATATCATGTGAACGAAACAAATCCGAAAACATACCGATACTTGTTGAAGAAAGATGGGATGCCTTCCGGGGCATCCCCAAGCTTAGACGCTTGAGTCTCCTTGAATATTTACTTGGGGTGCCTTGGGCATCCCCAAGCTTGAGCTCTTGCCTCTCCTCCTTCTCCTCACATCAGGACCTCCTCGATCTTCGAACACTTAATCCACACAAAACTTAACCGAACTTTTAGTGGCGGGGTTAGTGAATATGGCAATGAAATACCATAATGTACTATTGTAACATTATTGTATAATTATAAAAAAACATTACCCACTGTATGCTATCACAATTCTATGGCCCCAAGTCAAGGAGGCTTCAACAAGAATTCAAACATACGCAAATAATGAAGCTATAACAGCAATCTGTGCAAACAGGACAGTCTGTAAAGATTCTAACATCCACCATACTTTTGTAACTTTAAAAATTCTGAAAAACATTAGGAAAAATAAAAAATTTATATATAAAGACAGTGCAAAAAGTTTAAGAACCTTTTGACGTTCCAGTAAAAAATGTAAAATCACGCACTACAGCCAAAGTTTCTGTTTTGCACTGCACAAACCAACAAGCAATCTAATCATCCTAAAGGCAAAGCTTGGCACATTATTTTTATAATACAATGGAATTGTAAAAGGGGATAATTATTTTTGTGATAATATTCATGAAAAATTCTACATTGTTTCCATGAGCATGAACACAAGTGTTCAAGGTCGACCCTCACTTCTCCAATGCATAACTTCCAATCGCTTCTCTTTTTGAAAAACTTTTAAGTTCCCCTCTATATTTTTTTTGTTTTTAAATTTTATAAAAGAACTCAACAGAAATAAATGACTCTCTAAAACTTCGAGTTGTCTCCTTGGCAGCGCTTTCTTTAAAGCCATTAAGCTAGGCATAAAGTGCTCAAGTAATGAATCCACCCGGATCCCAAGGTATATCAAAGCCAAATTGAATCAACAATGATTTATCATTTAGTAGTGAGCACAAAGCAACATATATCATGCAATGACGAAGCCTAACTCTCTTCCTATGCATCAGCATGTCATACAAGAACAATTCATGCACATCAAGTAAAGGCCAATACATAGCATAAGTTGTTTCTTGCAATTTTATTGTGTTGGAAACATAAAGAGGCGGAGATGTAGTTCCTCTCTAATAATAGTTGCAAGTAGGAGCAGCAAGCACATGCATATTATATTCATTAAAATCATCATGTGCAAAGGTAAAAGGCAACCCTTCAATATAATCCTTATTAAGTGCAAACTTCTCTGATATAGTGTAGCTGGGAGAATTCAAAAAGATAATAGGACTATCATGTGTGGGTGCAATAGCAACAATTTCATTCTTATCATAAGGAACTATAGCAAGTTCATCTCCATAAGCATAATTCATATTGGCATCATGGCCACAAGAATAGCAAGCATGTGACGCCCCCGATTCAATCGTACACTAATCATACACGCAAACGTGTACGATCAAGATCAGGGACTCACGGGAAGATATCTCAACACAACTCTAAAAAGTAAAATAAGTCATACAAGCCAGGGGCCTCGAGGGATCGAATACAAGTGCTCGATCATAGACGAGTCAGCGGAAGCAACGATATCTGAGTACAGAAATAAGTTAAACAAGTTTTCCTTAAGAAGGCTAGCACAAACTGGGATACAGATCAAAAGAGGCGCATGCCTCCTGCCTGGGATCCTCCTAAACTACTCTTGGTCGTCGTCAGCGGCCTGCACGTAGTAGTAGGCACCTCCGGTGTAGTAGGAGTCATCGTCGACGATGGCGTCTGGCTCCTGGGCTCCAGCATCTGGTTGCGACAACCAGGTAGAATGGAAAGGGGGAAAAGAGGGAGAAAAGCAACCGTGAGTACTCATCCAAAGTACTCGCAAGCAAGGATCTACACTACATATGCATGGGTATCTGTGTAAAGGGGCAATATCGGTGGACTGAACTGCAGAATGCCAGAATAAGAGGGGGATAGCTAGTCCTGCCGAAGACTACGCTTCTGGGAGCCCCCATCTTGCAGCATGTAGAAGAGAGTAGATGGCAAGTTCACCAAGTATCATCGCATAGCATAATCCTACCTGGCGATCCTCTCCTCGTCGCCCTGTTAGAGAGGGATCACCGGGTTGTATCTGGCACTTGGAATGGTTTGTTTTATTAAGTATCCGGTTCTAGTTGTCATAAGGTCAAGGTACAACTCCAAGTCGTCCTGTTACCGAAGATCACGGCTATTCGAATAGATAAACTTCCCTGCAGGGGTGCACCACATTACCCGACACGCTCGATCCCCTTTGGCCGGACACACTTTCTTGGGTCATGCCCGGCCTCGGAAGATCAACATGTCGTAGCCCCACCTAGGCACAACAGAGAGGTCAGCACGCCGGTCTAAATCCTATGCGCGTAGGGGTCTGGGCCCATCGCCCATTGCACACCTGCATGTTGCGTGGGTGGCCGGAAGCAGACCTAGCCTCCCTAATACAAGAGCAGGCGTTCCAGTCCAATCCGGCGCGCGCCGCTCAGTCGCTGACGTCACGAAGGCTTCGGCTGATACCACGACGCCGGTGGCCCATATCTTGTCCCGCGTGGTGGTTAGTGCGTATAAGGTCAACGACCCAACTCAGATCAAATACCGAGATCTCATTAAGCGTGTTATTATGAATAGTGTAAGTGGGTCCTGCATGTCATTGTCTTTAGTTTTAATAAAATGGTAATTAACCAGGGTGGTCCCACATGTCATTTACACTATACCTAACCACTACTTAGCCTAACTACTAATTAGCTAACCTACCTAAACAGGACCGGCCTCATCCACACACATATGCACACACACAGCGCGCTCACACACACAACTACACACACATCACGCACACACACTGGCGCACACGGCCATGGCCAGCCGCAAGCAGCAGCGCCCTGGCAAGGAGTAGTAGGGCTGGAGCAGCGGCTGAGCACCAGCAAAAGCAGCGGCGGCCAGCTTGAGCACCAGCAGTACATCAGGCAGAGTAGCGCAGCTAGTGGCTAAGCATTTGCACGGGAGGAGCCGCAAGCAGAGAAGTAGCAGGAGCAGCAACGCGGCGGCAACAGCAAAACGCAGCAGCAGCAAAGCATCAGCAGAAGCAGCGGCTAGGCAGCGGTCGGATGGGCACGCGCGCGCCAACGGCAGCAGCCGTGCGTGGGTGCGGGCAGGCGCGCGGGGGGCGCAGGAGGCTGCGGTCGGGCGCAGGCGGTCGCGACCGTGGGCGCATAAGGGCGTGGACAGAGCTCGGCCGGGGCACGACAGGGGAGGCTCGCGGGCGTGGTCGAGCGTGGCCTGGGGCGGACGCGGCCAGCAAGTAGGAGCGCAGACGGGCGCGAGCTGCGTATGGGGAGGGGCGTGATGGACACGGTGAGCGGGAGTTCGGCTGCGTCAACGCGAGGTCGGGGCGGCGATTTCAGCGACGAGGAATGAGGGGAAACGGGGAGAAACGTAGGGGAACGACGAGGCTCACCCCGGGGAGGCCGATGACGAGCTCGGACGGGCCGGAGGCTTGCTGGAGCTCGGATCCGAGGCGACGGAGCTCGGGGTCGAAGGTGGAAGAAGATGGTGATGGCGTCGATGCGGCGGTGATCCAGGCCGATCCGCAACCATAGATGATGTAGTCATGGACGGCGGTCTTCCTGGATAGCAGCTGGCGGCGCGGGATGGCTCCGGAGCACGTCAACGTTAATGCCGCGGCCGCCACGCACGGCCATCGCCGGCGGATGGCCGCCACGACACCCCTGCCTCATGCAGCGAGAGGTGGGAGGCAAGTCGGGGTTGGCCTGGACCGTTTTGCTAGATGGGCCAAGGGGCCCAGTAGATTAGGTTTCTTTTCTTTTTACTAGTATTTTTCCATTTTATTTTATGTTTATTTATTTAGCTACTCTTTTGTACTTTCTTTTTTATCAAAATACTTTTGTAAAATGTAAAACCTTGCCATTTAATTACTATGCATTATTTCACACTACCAAAAAAAGTTTGGGTTCAAAATAATTTATTAAGTTTCAGTTCATATTAAAATGGGATAAGAAAAGGTGTTGTTGGTCCACTGTTTTAATATCCAGGGGAAATTTTACATTTTGAAAAATGTTAATTCTTTCATGACAAATTGTTAGTGAATATTTGCAACCCACCGAACATTTTTGTTTTACAGTTTGAAGAAGTTATAGTTTGACTTTATTTTAAATTTGAATTTGAATTGGGTTTGGATCAAAGTGAGGTTTAGCAAATTAACCGCGATGACATGGCACCATTAGGAGGGGATTACTGTAGCATGACATCGGGGGTGTCACAAATCTCCTCCACTACAAGAAATCTCGTCCCGAGATTTAAGAGGGGGAGTAAGGGGAAATGGATTTGGCTACGAAATTCAAACGAGTCTTCTCGGTCTTGGTTGCTCTTCTCTAAGAGGTCGATCCATAACGTTGATTTCTTCATACCTAGGCTTTAGGTCATCATGATGAAGTCGTCATCCTTTCTTCGGAGTCTTCATTGTACGTATGAAGGACAAGGGGTAACTTTGGAAGAACGGACCTCTGAAAGGTCGACTATCTGGTTGATAACATCGGGGATGGTGGTGGAAAGTAACTCTCGAATGGAAACTTAAGACAATATTGAGAGCAAAGTAAGTAGGTACCATGAGAAGTTTCGAGTGGGTAGGCAATCGTTCGATGCCTGAAACCAAGTGTGAAAGGGGTCCAGAGCAACGAGAATAAGTATTGCGTCTGATACCAGATTAGATCATCTCTAGGAAGGTGGCTGGTGATCTTCATACGAAGCCAATCGTGAGAAATAACTTCGAAGATAGGGGTATACAGGAGAGTCAGGTTTCGATCCTGGGACCTGTGGGTTATGTGCCCACCATGTGGGTTAAAAGTAGAAAGGGCGGTGATATTTTGCACAGTCATGATAACAAGGCATGTCAGAGGATAGCCTATCAATTATGTCGGCAACGTTGGTACCAAGGGCGAGGGACGAAGAGAACCATTTTCATGCTCGTTGAACGAGGCGGACCAATAGGCTAAGTTCTCGTCCATCGGTGGCTACCGGAATGTCATCAACAATAGTAACAGGGTCTTGCTGACAGAATTGTACACCGAGGTGTTTACATAAGCAGGAGAATATTACTGCTTAGATCATATAGATAACAAGAAAGATTAAACCAAACAATGGAAAGGAAAATATGATTATCAGATTAAACAGAACAATGGGAAGGAAAATGTGTTTAAACACATATTTCAAGGGTATATCCTTCCCAAGGACAAGCAGAGCATGATATCCGTGACAGGATATAATGTAGAAAACCCTTTAGGTAAGGGGAGAGAAATTTCATGACATTACCCATACAACGGTGTTTGGATAATTGAGCAAGAAACATTTAGCATTGGGCTTCAAATGTTCTTGTTGAAAATTGGAGTACCATAGACATGCTTCGAGATAGCCTTGACATGGTCAACAGGTGAAGATCAGACTTTGGAAACACAAAGGATCCATCAGGAATAACGTGTAGAATAAGTCTTACATTTTCCTCATGGAAGAATGGATAACCCTACTGAAAAGGGCCAGGTGTGCTAGGCACGACATCACCTTACCGGGTCACCTAAAGACCAACGTTATAACTCTTGGAAATATGTTCCAACCATCATATCTGACCGAGATTCAGACCTGATTGGTGTTAGGATAACCGAGATTTAGGATGCCTGAGAAGAAAGGTGCAACCTAATTGACGAGATGCCATTATAATATTCTCGGTCAATGAACTATGGAAGGGAGTTCTGAAACAAGAGTTCATCATTAAACCAAGGAGAGGATGAGGAGGTGGCTGGTGGACTCAACGATAATTCATCGAGACTTCCACCAAGACGGATTTCCACAATTGTGTGAACACGGAGATATCATTTGTCAGATCAAATGATATAATGATGTATGCTCTAGGAAAACATACACAATTAAACATTGGTTGAAAGGTGCACCCAAAATATGGGCTTAGGTAGCATGATCAATGTCAGAATGGTGATTCGATAACCAATGGTCTAAGAATGAAATATCGCCATTAACTTCAAAGCAATAGGGTTGCTAGGAGTACAGAATCCAAGCAGCATCATTCACTTGTTGGTATTCCGGTTATAATCAACATGGGGACCAAGAAAGAATGGTGATTGTGAGAAATATCACTATACCAAGAACTTTTAAGGGGTGGAGAAATTCTCACGACCTTCTTGACATAAAAGATGGTAATCCTCCAAGGTAAAGAAGAACAGATGCTAGATAGCAAGGAACTAAAGATTCAATCCAAAACATGAACACATTTGTGTTGAGGGAAGACAAGGATGTTGTCGATGATAACACAAATCATCAAAGGGCAAGGATGGTATGTCTCAACATGAATTCGATCGATATCCTTGAAGAGCTCAGAATGTTGATGATGATCATGACACATTTGTTGAGAGATTTCATGAAGATGTAATCAATCAGCGATGACATCAAGTCAAGGGAATGATGAAGCAAATGGTTTTTGGAACCATGGGTATGACATCAACTCAGAATCAAGCTCGCTGTTCGAAGTGAATGATAAGACGAGGAAGATCGACGTAAGATTAGCTCATCGTCGAAAGCTGTGCTCTGGGAATAAGGACCATGTGGCACAATTTAAAATTTAGCACAATAATGATATTAGCCAATCAGGCTAGGAATGACTTCAAGGATTATTAAACTCATAAGCAACGAAAATTACTTAGAGTTATCGTATCGGAGCGCGGAATTGATTCACTTATGGATGTTCTCGGTTGACGACAACCCAGAACCCGTGGAGTCACTATGACAGGGAAGGTACTACTTCATCAGAAATTCATAAGACGTAGTGCAATAGCATGATATCCTCGAGATAGTAGGGGGCAATACTCGAGGTAGTTCGGTATAGAGGTTGGACAAGCATATTGATTTGCAGAAGACAAGTGCTTTAACTTGTCCGCGAAATGGGATCAAAGAAGAACAATCATGGTCAGAACCACGACTGCAAAGGACCAAAACCAAATACAAGATGATTTTATAATGAGGGAATAATTATTATTACAAGAAGCTTGCCTGATAAGTTCCACATCGGGTCCATGGGCACGAACGCAAAGGTTCGAGGTCGACTCCCACTTCTTCAATGCCTAACCTTTCATTCACTTCTCGTCTTCGAAGAAGTTGTAGAGTTGAAAATTATCTGGTAAAACACCAGAAGGGTATGACTTGTGAAAACTTTCGGGTTCATAGGGTTTTAGAGAAGGTATATGTTCATCCCATAGGGCATCTTGGGAACATATAACATAAACTTGAGGAGTAATTAACACAAGCTCGAAAGCAGAGCATTTTCGAAAAAGCAGAGGATACAATTTACCAAAGGCATTATGTATCCGAGAAAAGACTCACAAAGTTATTGAATATGAAGGACGTTGTCGGATAAAATCCAATAAAAGGTCTGGTGGTCCACCAGGGACCTAATGTGAGCACCGGTACTCAACCAGAAGAAGAAAGAAAGCAAGGATATCGGATTATTGAAACAACTGACTAATTCAAAGCTCAAATGCAAAAGAATTATGATTTCCAAATCAAGGGATCAGAAGCAAACACTTTGATTAAGGATGGATTAGTTGAGTAGGCTTAGGGGTACAATCGATGGCAATTCGATGGGTCGATAACCAGCTCATGTTTCAAATGATGTCTGAGCCGGAAGGATGAATTCTAGGATTTGATTGAGGATTGCGAGCATTCACGACATTTGAATCAACGGACTCAAAATGATAATGACAAGGGATGCCAATAAGATTACGAGACTTATGGGATTAACCATAATGCAAGCAAGCAAGAATTTCAAGAGCAGTAGGCTGCTCAGGATTTTCGAAAGTTCAAATAGTATTTCGAAGACTTTTGTGAATTACTTGAATCAACTGGGGATGAGTGGATACTCGATAGTGCGAGAAATTATTCGTAGGGATATTCAGGTGGCAAAGAACTGCAAGGCAGTAATAACAACTTGTGGCAAAGTATTCTCGAGGTATCTTGTAATAACAAGATCGACTAGGAATAGAAGTAAGAATGACAGGTGTAAGTATTTATCCATAAGGATATTTCGGTGGTAGGGAATTGCAAAAGCAATGGGCACAAGGTCTCGAGAGAATATCGGAGAGTATCTTCGAAATCTACTGGTGCAGTCGGCGATCATCTGGACTGAAGGGGCTCTCCAGGAGAAAGTATTATCGAGAACCTAAAGTTAGATTTTAGTAAATTCATTAAACCCGAATAGGCAGGAGATCAGAGTCCCAGAGTATAGATGAGGTAATACCACCCAATGGCGACGTGGGCCCATAGGCCACACAGTCATGTTACTAAAAGTTTTGCAATGACTAGACTCAACTTCGGCCAAGGAGTTGGAAGGGGGATTCCTACAGGCAGTCGGCTCTGATACCAACTTGTGACGCCCCCAATTCAATCGTACACTAATCATACACGCAAACGTGTACGATCAAGATCAGGGACTCACGGGAAGATATCACAACACAACTCTAAAAAGTAAAATAAGTCATACAAGCCAGGGGCCTCGAGGGCTCGAATACAAGTGCTCGATCATAGACGAGGTAGCGGAAGCAATGATATCTGAGTACAGACATAAGTTAAACAAGTTTGCCTTAAGAAGGCTAGCACAAACTGGGATACAGATCGAAAGAGGCGCAGGCCTCCTGCCTAGGATCCTCCTAAACTACTCCTGGTCGTCGTCAGCGGCCTGCACGTAGTAGTAGGCACCTCTGGTGTAGTAGGAGTCGTCGTCGACAGTGGCGTCTGGCTCCTGGGCTCCAACATCTGGTTGCGACAACCAGGTAGAATGGAAAGGGGGAAAAGAGGGAGAAAAGGAACCGTGAGTATTCATCCAAAGTACTCGCAAGCAGGGATCTACACTACATATGCATGGGTATCTGTGTAAAGGGGCAATATCGGTGGAATGAACTACAGAATGCCAGAATAAGAGGGGGATAGCTAGTCCTGTCGAAGACTACGCTTCTGGCAGCCTCCATCTTGCAGCATGTAAAAGAGAGTAGATGGCAAGTTCACCAAGTATCATCGCATAGCATAATCCTACCCGGCGATCCTCTCCTCGCCGCCCTGTTAGAGAGCGATGACTGGGTTGTATCTAGCACTTGGAAGGGTGTGTTTTATTAAGTATCCGGTTCTAGTTGTCATAAGGTCAAGGTACAACTCCAAGTTGTCCTGTTACCGAAGATCACATCTATTCGAATAGATAAACTTCCCTGCAGGGGTGCACCACATTACCCGACACGCTCGATCCCCTTTGGCCGGACACACTTTCCTGGGTCATGCCCGGCCTCGGAAGATCAACACGTCGCAGCCCCACCTAGGCACAACAGAGAGGTCAGCACGCCGGTCTAAATCCTATGCACGCAGGGGTTTGGGCCCATCGCCCATTGCACACCTGCACGTTGCGTGGTCGGCCGGAAGCAGACCTAGCCTTCCTAATACAAGAGCAGGCGTTCCAGTCCAATCCGGTGCGCACCGCTCAGTCGCCGACGTCACGAAGGCTTCGGCTGATACCACGACGCCGGTTGCCCATATCTTGTCCCACATGGCGGTTAGTGCCTATAAGGTCAACGACCCAACTCAGATCAAATACCAAGATCTCGTTAAGCATGCTATTATGAAGTAGCCATGGACGCCGACTAGGGCCAGGCCCACCTCTCTCCTAGGTGGTCTCAACCTGCCATGTCGCTCTGCCACAAAGATCCACATAGAGGGCCGTCGGGACAAATGTCCTTTCAGCCCCCAATCCATGAATCAATCGCGGGTGCTCTACGAGCCGACCCGACTTTAGTCACCACAAATATCATACATTATGTATATAAGTATATACCCGTGATCACCTCCCGAGTGATCACGGCCCGATAGTATAGCATGGCAGACGGACAAGAATGTAGGGCCACTGATAGCATACTAGCATGCTATACTAAGCATGTAGGATTGCAGGTAAAGGTAACAACAATAGTAGCAAGGACAAGCTATGCATCAGGATAGGATTAACAGAAAGCAGTAACATGCTACACTACTCTAATGCAAGCAGTAGAGAGAAGAATAGGCGATATCTCGTGATCAAGGGGGGGGGGGCTTGCCTGGTTGCTCTGGTAAGAAGGAGGGGTCGTCAACACCGTAGTCGTACTGGGTAGCAGCGGCGTCGGTCTCGGTGTCTAGCGAGAGAAGAGGGGGAAGAAACAATAAATATAATGCAAACCTATGCATGACATGACAATGAGCGGTGCTAGGTGTGCCCTAACGCGGTATTAGGTGATAGCGTCGAAGGGGAGAAAACATCCGGGAAAGTATTCCCGGTGTTTCGCGTTTTCGGACAGATGAACCGGAGGAGGAAAGTTGCGTGTTGGCTATGCTAGGGATGTGTGGTGGACGAAGGGGCTACGTATTCGAATTCGTCTCGTCATTCTGAGCAACTTTCATGTACAAAGTATTTCCATCCGAGCTGCGAATTATTTTATATTAATTTTCAAAGATTTAAACAATTTCTGGATTTATATTAATTCGAATTAAAAAACAGGATATACTTTTGTCACCTAGTGCTACCCTAGCATGTGAGTATGACAGTGGGGCCAGTGGGGTTGGGTTGACCCGGTCAAAGGTTGACTGGTCAACATATGAATAGTGTAAGTGGGTCCTGCGTGTCATTGTCTTTAGTTTTAATAAAATGGTAATTAACCAGGGTGGTCCCACATGTCATTTACACTATGCCTAACCACTACTTAGCCTAACTACTAATTAGCTAACCTACCTAAACAGGACCAGCCTCATCCACACACATACGCACACACACAGCGCGCTCACACACACAACTACACACACAGCACGCACACACACTGGCGCACACGGCCATGGCCAGCCGCAAGCAGCAGCGCCCCTACTAGGAGTAGCAGGGCAGGAGCAGCGGCTGAGCACCAGCAAAAGCAGCGGCGGCCAGCTTGAGCAGCAGCAGCACATCAGGCAGAGTAGCGCAGCTAGTGGCTAAGCATTTGCACGGGAGGAGCCGCAAGCAGAGAAGTAGCAGGAGCAGCAACAACAAAATGCATCAGCAGCAAAGCATTAGCAGAAGCAGCGGCTAGGCAGCGGCGGGATGGGCACGCGCGCACCAATGGCAGCAGCCGTGCGTGGGTGCGGGCAGGCGCGCGCGGGGCGCAGGAGGCTGCGGTCGGGCGCAGGCGGTCGCGACCGTGGGTGCACAAGGGCGTGAACAGAGCTCGGTCGGGGCACGGCAGGGGAGGCTCGCGGGCATGGTCGAGCATGGCCTGGGGCGGACGCGGCCAGCAAGTAGGAGCGCGGACGGGCGCGAGCTGCGCATGGGGAGGGGCGCGACGGACGCGGTGAGCGGGAGTTCGGCTGCGTCAACGCGAGGTCGGGGCGGCGATTGCAGTGACGAGGAATGAGGGGAAACAGGGAGAAACGTAGGGGAACAACGAGGCTCACCTCGGGGAGGCCGATGACGAGCTCGGACGGGCCGAAGGCTTGCTGGAGCTCGGATCTGAGGTGGCGGAGCTCGGGGTCGAAGGTGGAAGAAGATGGTGATGCGTCGATGCGGCGGTGATCCAGGCCGATCTGGAATCGTAGATGATGTAGTCATGGACGGCGGTCTGCCTGGATAGCAGCTGGCGGCGCGGGGTGGCTCCGGAGCGCGTCAACATTAATGGCGCGGCGGCGGCTGAGCTCGAGCGACGGCTTTGAGCGAGGAGAGGGGCAAGAGCGGGGAGAGGGAAGGCGATCTAGGGTTCGGGGGGAGCGTCGGGCGACGACTTTATAGGCGGGGCAGGGGGCGGATGGCCGCCATGCATGACCATCGCCGGTGGATGGCCGCCATGGCACCCTTGCCTCCTGTAGCGAGAGGTGGGAGGCAAGTCGGGGTTGGCCTGGGCCGTTTCGCTAGATGGGCCAAGGGGCCCAGTAGATTAGGTATCTTTCCTTTTTAATAGTATTTTTCCATTTTATTTTATGTTTATTTATTTAGCTACTCTTTTGTACTTTCTTTTTTATCAAAATACTTTTGTAAAATGTAAAACCTTGCCATTTAATTACTATGCATTATTTAACACTACCACAAAAAAGTTTGGGTTCAAAATAATTTATTAAGTTTGAGTTCATATTAAAATGGGATAAGAAAAGGTGTTGTTGGTCCACTGTTTTAATATCCAGGGGAAATTTTACATTTTGAAAAATGTTAAGTCTTTCATGACAAATTGTTAGGGAATATTTGCAACCCACCAAACATTTTTGTTTTACAGTTTGAAGAAGTTATAGTTTGACTTTATTTTAAATTTGAATTTGAATCGGGTTTGGATCAAAGTGAGGTTTAGCAAATTAACCGCGATGACATGGCACCATTAGGAGGGGATTACTGTGGCATGACATCGGGGGTGTCACAAAGCATTAATTTCATCAAAAAGGGATATTTCAAACGAATCAATGGGATCATAACAATTATCATACCATACATCCTTCGGTAAGCATGAAGGGACATTAAATAATGTATAAGTTGAAGAGTTACTCTCATTAGAAGGTGGACACGGGTGATCAATCCGCTCTTCCTCCTTTTGTTCTTCGCTCTCCTCTTCATCTTTTTCATCCAATAAGCTCGTAGTTTCATGAATTTCTTCTTCCATATACTCGTGCAAAATATCAGTCTCTTCTTGGACAGCGGAGTTATTCTCAATAAATACATCAATATCATAATTGTATTTATAATTATCATAGCAATATTTAAGGATAGCAAGATTTTCAGGTCTATAAACTGAATCATCAAAATCTTCAAACTTTTTAAACAAAGATTCAATTTCATAAGCACCCTTAAAAGCAACAAATTCTTCTATTTGTTCCACATCATAGTAATCATATACACCTTTAGCATAAGAAGCCAAGGTTTCATTATCATTAAATTCGCATTAATAGGGAAGGTGTGGAACCTCAATCTTAGAGCAACAAGTATAATCATATCTCAAGCATAGATTCCAAGCATACTGTAACATCCCAAATTTTCAATTTGGAATGTTATACATAGGTCATTCATGTATATCATATTTTATTGCATTTTCGTTTCGCAATCCTCGAAATTCTAAGCAACTCAAAGACCCACGGAGAGATTTGGGGATTTCACGTTTTTCATATTTGAATTTTATCAAATATAGAAACAAGGATCATTTTGGTTTTAATAATTTTCTCTCCGAAGAATATTTCATACTAAAATATATGAGAGGAGATAATATGACTTCTCCAAAATAAATGAAATATTGGAGGAAAAATATTAAAATCAAATAAATAAATTTTATTTGGATTTTATTGCAATTGTATTTGAATTAGGAAAATATGCGGTTTTCAAAATTGCATTAGAGGCCCAAATAAATGTTCACTTTGTTCGGAATATTATGAGGACCGTGAAAATTTATTTCAGGATTTTTGGAGTTCGTTTAGTATTTCTTTTATTTGTTTTTTCGCGTCAGGTTAAAAAAAAGAGCACCGACCTACCGGGCCGTATTCGACCCGGACTCCAGCCGGCCAGGCTTTATAAGCCGCGCCCCCGAGGCCCCGCCAGCCCAGCCACCCCCACCCCGCAAACCCTAGTGTGCCGCCGCCTCGGTTCGCGCGCGCCGTCGTCGCGCCCCGAGCCTCGCGATGACGCCGCCGCCCCGCGCCGCCGTCCCGCACCGCTGCCGTCCCGCCGGAGCCGCGCTGCTGCCGCCCCGCGACACCGCCGCCGCTGCCGACCTCACCGGAGGTAGCCGCCGCCGCCATTCGTCGGTTTGTTATCAGAAAAACCGTTCGGTTTAAAAAAAACCTAGATCTAGTTTTTTTTAAATAGATCGGTTCGTTTGTTTTTCCGTCGGTTTATTTATTTTGCGGACGTTCGTCCGTACGTTTGTTTTAACGAACGTTGTTCATCGGTTAGTCGCAGACAGCGAACGTTCGTTCGTTAGCCTGTTCGTCAGTTTTACTTTTTCCAGGGTTTTTCTGCGATTATTTTTCGATCGTTATTTCTGCCCTAATCTTCGATCTTGTATATCTTTTTCGCTCGTTTATCCAAATCAGGTGAAACAAGTGCCTAGATCTTCGTCTCGAAACCCTCTTTCTGTTTAACCAACTTGAACAAGATTTTGGTATTGTAAAATTTGACTTTAGTCCAGATTAGTAATTGGACCCTGTTTCTTTCGTAGTTTGAGTTCCGTTGCTCCGTTTGATTTGATTCTTTTTGCAAACTGGAGTTCTTCAGTTGGACTTTCTGGTTAGATCTTCTTATTTGAGTTTTACCCGTGCATCTTTGCTTGATTGCTTATGTATGCTATTGTTTGTTAGCGATAGAATTCCCGGAGTGCGAAGCGTGCTACTATGAGTCTCTAGGATTTGCAGATCGTCAGCAAGGCAAGTAACACATTGATCATACTTTTCATACCCATTTTTTATGCATTAGTTCCAATCCTCAAACATTGCATGATTAGGATGTGATTAACTTGTGGGTTTGGGAAGTAGTTGATGAGGTAGAACCTATTACCTGTTTTATTATCAAACCCTTGGGAGTTACTTCTACGTTATGCTTATATTGCTATGCTATGCTCGGTGACGTGGACTGGGTTTGAGTGTATCCATGACAGATGTGAGTTTGTTAATTAATGGTTCAATTTAAGGTGGAAACTTTAATACACATGTGGGTGGATTGTTGGTTTTGGGCACCTGGGGTTATACCAGTGTTGTCCTAGGAGATCCCGGGGTTATACCGTGTGGTCCTCCTATGGTCCGCCACCCAGGCTCAAAGGGATCATAAGATTATTCATGCTAGAAACTTCCGTGTGCAGCCACAAGCTATTATGGGCTCTAGCATAGTTGAGTATGTTGCATGACCTCTTCCAGTGGTAGGCTAGCAGATGTAGGGGATGTAGGTTGGTACTGTGTGACACCCAAGTTTTTATTTGGCTTTTTCAAAAAGATTTTTTATTTGACTTGAGGGGAGTGATTTAAAAATTTTCTTCAAGAGAACTCTCACTCTCAAATATTTTTCTTTATGGCAAAATTTTATTTGGATTCACCCAAGATCTACCTTTGACCTTGGAGGTTCTTGCTTTTCTTTTGGACTCAAGACAAAATGGTTTTCATTTGGGAAAATAACTTTTGAAAACCTTTTCTTGAATTTTGCACTATGGCTTTTGGAAAGTCCTTTGCCACTTCCAACTATTCCTTCTTGCCATGACATAAGTGCAAATCCTCTCTCCTAACCCTCCCCTCACCTTTGGATCATGATTTGCATCAAATCCAGCAAGTTGAACCTCCCCATGTATTTATTTCCATTCAAATTTCATTCAAATATTTTTCTGCCTTCTATTCTACCTCTTGGAGATTTACAAAGGAACTCCATTTTCTGTTTGGACTTTTACCACCAAACTTCTTTCCCCTCCTAGTCCTTTGAACCCTCAACCTAGAACCATGAAGATCCACTGGTCTCCAGTTCAAAAATTTCAAACTACATCAGCTGCAAGTTTGGACCAGATTTGCCAAATTTGGTGAAATTCATTCAAAACTTTCTCCAAAAATTCCAAGTAAATTCATGCAGCCCCTGGGTGCTTTGAGTGATCATCTCACCAAGTTACAGCTCCAGAAAAATTTATCTCTTTACCAAAACCTACTGTCGAACACCTGCATTGCTTGGTCACTGTCGAGGTTCAGTTAACTTCAGAGTTCAGTCAGTGCTCACTGTCGTTTTCTTCAGAGACGGGCATCGATCTCGCCAGTGCCATCGCGTCGCCTTGCTCCTCGTCCTCGCCCTCTCATTCCTGCACCGCACGAGTGCCTGGCATCTTGCGGGCGTCGGCGACGAGCAGCAGAAGGTGCGCCGGCCCGTGACCGACGCCGGCGGCGGCTTTGCGGGCGCCAGCGGGAGACACGGCGCCCGCCCAAACCACCGGAGCCCGCCGCGTGGCCGTCCACTCCCCCGAATGCACTGCCGCTCTCGTCGTGAACCCCAGGGCGCGGAGCGCGCTCTCTGCCGCCGTTGAGCCCGTGCAGTCACCTCACCGTGGACAGACGCCATTACGCCAAGGCCAACCCCGTTTAGCTGCAAATCGAGTCCAGTAACACCCACTGATGCTGCTCGACCGCTCAAACCCTCTGCCAACCCACTGCTCCGCCGTAATCGCTCGCCGGAGATTCTCCGTTCACGGCCACCCCGTCGATCTGCCTATAAATAGGGGCCCCGAGCTTCAACTCGAGCACCCACCAGCCCTACCCTTCCCCTAGAGCACGCCTAGCCACTGGAAGAGCCCCGAGGAGGTCTCCTTCCTCGACTCCGGCCGCCGCGATCCGCCACGGGATCCAACCCGATTCGCCCCCGTGTGTGCTCCGCAGCCTCCATTCTAGTGCCAGTAGCTTCTCCTTGCATCACCCGTTCTGACCCGCGCCTCAATTCGTACTTTGCAGCCCTCCACCGGAGTTCCCCAACCTCACCCGAACCGCCGTCCGCCGGAGATAGTGTCGCCGTCGACGTGGTACTCCCCGTTGGACGAGTCCACCACCCACCGACGCGGAAGGAGACACTGAAGCTCTTGGTACCCTCCGTTTCTCCTAACTCGCCGTGGTTCGACGCCGGCCTCCACCGCCGTCTTCGGGCGCCGGCGAGCTTTCAAACCTGACATGCGGGCCCCGCGTGTCAGCCTCTGTTTTATTTCCCCGAACCGTTTTCTGTTGGCGCCTTCGGGCAAAATACGTTTTCTCTTTGCGCTTGCGCATTCCCAGCCAAAGCGTTTTCTGTTTTCTCAGTTAAAACCCTGGAACTTTTCTGTTTCATTACAGAAAGGTCCCTGGACAGAAACCTTTATAACTTTTTAATAAAAAGGTATTTTTGAGTGATTCTTTTTCTGACAATCTTCAAATTTGGTCTAGTTTTTTATGGGATTTATTTGAAAAATATTTGGCAAAGTTTCTGTACATGTGTTGGTTTTCACGTTAGTACCCCGTTTCGTGATTGCCGTAGGTTCCGGGAGAGGGGACGGAGCCGCGAACTTCGCCGAGCTAGACTCCGACTCCTCCGAACCAGGCAAGCATGTTTGAACATTTGATATGGCAGATGTTTTGCATGTTCATGTGAAAGTTTGTGCGTGGCATGTGAGTGTCGATAAATACCTTGTTGCTTGTGAGGCAATGACCCAGTTGTTCCAAAGTTGCGATGACCTCTGATGAGAGGTGGCCTAATCATGTGGTGACATGAAGGGCAGCAAGGTGGTACTGTTGTAGCATGCCAACCTTGCGTCATCTGACTTTCTTCGACGTTAACGTGGTTGGAGCCACGTTATCGGTCTTTTCCCGCCTGTTCCAAAGTTGCGATGACCTCTGATGAGAGGTGGCCTAATCATGTGGTGACATGAGGGGCAGCAAGGTGGTACTGTTGTAGCATGCCAGCCTTGTGTCATCCGACTTTTCCGACGTTAACATGGTTGGAGCCGTGTTATCGTCCCTTCCCCTTTCCGTGCTACCACATGTCTCATTGCCAGGATACGGTTTAGTAAGTTGGTAACCTCTTTCCGTGTACACACCAAACAGAGAGGCCGGGATGATGGTACCTTGGCCCAGGATTAAAGCCAGTCATTCGGTCAGGGGGCATGGGTGTTTCCGGTTGGGACCGAGAGGGGGGGCACCCCCTTATAGCGCGCGTATAGAAATTTGATCCCATGCTACGCGAGGTTGTAGCCTCCCCGACTCAGGGTTTTTCCTGAATGTTGCCAAGGGTGATCCCTGGCTTCGGATGGTTAAATTGGGTGTGTACTGGTTAGACGTGTTCCTTCCAGAACACCGTAGACGGAACTAGTCCCCGTGACTACTGAAATCCGTTGGATGTGGTTAAGTACAAACTCTGCAGAGTCAATTCTTTCCAAATCATCGTATCCATGATCAGTAATGTAGACTTTATATCCAAATCTATCCGTGTGAAAAAACTTGCCCCCGGTGAACAAGCTCAAGTGGTAAATTCCATTTCATTGTTATTCCTGTGGATGGACTAACATTATATTTGTCTCGTGCTTGTGACAAGTTATATTCCCGAACTGTTGTATTGTTGTGTTACAATATAAGCCCTTTATGAGACGTCGCGCAGACGTCCGACTGTGGCGTGTACTCGTTTCTCACTTTCGATATAAGCCCTTGATGTGATGTCGCTCAGACGTCCGACTGCGGCATGCACTGCCTTTACTTTCTGTTATAAGCCCTTTATGTGGTGTCGCCCCGACGCCCGACTGTGGCATTATTACTCCGCATTTTCCGCTCGAGGAGTCTTTCAGACACTCGTTTGGCACCAGTATTATTATTCCGCATTTTCCTCTCGAGGAGTCTTTCAGACACTCGTTTGGCACCAGTATTATTACTCCGCATTTTCCGCTCGAGGAGTCTTTCAGACACTCGTTTGGCACCTGTATTATTATTCCGCATTTTCCTCTCGAGGAGTCTTTCAGACACTCGTTTGGCACCCGCATTACTATTCTGCAGTTTCCGCTCGAGGCGTCATTCAGACCCTCGCTTGGCACCCAGTATTTATTATCTGTATGTCTGATCGCACTGGTTAACTTGTTCATGTGTTTCATGTTTGCATTTGTTATACCTTATGTCCGAACTGTCTTGCGAGTACTTTCATAGTACTCACCTGGCTTGTTGATTTGGCCAGATGTTGACGAAGGCGATCTCTTGGATGAAGAGTTTGATAGCGCGTCCGACGCCTAGAGGAGTCCCAGTCAGTCCTGCGCGATCCCGGATATTGGTCACTTGTATCGTTTACGCTTCCGCCACCCGAAATAAGTCTTCTCGAGCCTCACTCCGACGCTCGAAGAGTTGTAGTATTCTGGAATCATGTCACTCGCTTCGCGATGATATTTCCACCACCGTTATTATCGTGAGTTAGAAGTTTGCCACCCTATCCACCGTATTGTTTTATCGGCGTGCATGTAATAAATTGTTGGGCAGTCTCTGCTCAACTTTGTATTATATTTAGTACTCCTGGTATTTTTCTTCTGTGACCAATGTATTGTCTATCAGTGAGAAGGAATTCTTCCTCGCTGGTCCGTAACAGGGATTGGTTTCTCAATAATTATTTTATTGAAAAACCGGTCGTGACAAGCTTGGTATCAGAGCCAGGCTGACTGCTGGAAGCCACTAGGTGCGATCGCTAATCGGTTATTAGCGTCTTTAGTGCTTCTTCAGCATTTTGCAATTGTAGCTATTTTCTGTTGCTCATCATAAAAATTTATGACATGACTACTCAGAATTTTTGCCTACTTTTGTAGATGGCTGGCAGCAGCTGTGAGAATCGAGTGTTCACCAACGTGCCCGAGGGGTTTGTCAAGCTCCTCGTCTCCATCACGAAGCTCGCGATCGGGCCAGCAGCTCGCCCGGAGTTCACCCTCTATCAGCACAAGCTCAGTGACGACGTGTCTATGCACCAGGCTGTGGTGCAATTCAGGGGAGGACGATCTGCTGCTCGCCATTTCCGTTTTACGGGAAGGGCCATGCCTACGGAGAGGCATGCCATGAAGATGGCTGCCCGTGAGGCGATAGCTCGCCTTCGGGACATCCTTCCTACGATGAAGACTCGTCGCTACCGCTACCTCCCATGCCATGTGCCTTACACCAGCCACTATGCGTTCGCCTGCCATCGGGGAGAGCGAGATGAAGCCATCGAGATAGTTGTGGAGTATCTCAAGGCTCTGGAGGAGTCTTTCGACAACCTCGTAGATGATCTTGTGGCTGCCCGCATGGACTTAGTCCGGGGCGGTCCTGCCAGCAGGAAGGAGCTTCTCCACACGGCGCCGCCTCTGACATTCGTCTCGTCTTCAGCCTCGTATGCACCAGCCGTTTTGGCCACTGCTTGCCGTCTGCCTACCACTGAGGAGTTCGACCGAGTCATCGCTCCTACTCCAGTCAGAGCCGCACCGCCTGCCGCACACGCTCTACCGCCAGTCGCCCCCGCACCATCACCGCAGCGCAGCGTCGCACGCCAGGAGCCAGCTAGAGAGGAGGAGGTTGATTCTCCTGGACCGCTGAGCCTTGCCATCGGCAAGGGGAAGGAGATCTTCACCATCTCCGACTGAGTTCACCGAGTAGCCGCGTGTTATGCCTGCTTGTATGATGTGTTGTTTTTATCTGTACGCTAGTTTGTATTGGTGTGTTTGCTGCCTTCCGGAGTAGTACGCTAGTTTTAATAACATGTCAGGATGTGTACGCGCAACCTGAGTGCTGTATCATGTGTTTGCTTTCGCATGTAAGCTTTGTGTTAAGCACTTCTTCTCCGTGAAAAATTATTTGTGTTTCTTTGAAAACCTTGAAGCCTTTTTGATTATTGCCTTTGCAAGGGTTTTCCTACGCTACGCAGTTTTCTCATGGGTTTTGCAAATGATACCCCAGGCTGGAAAAATGTCTCGCCCTTGGACTCGCTCTATGCCCAATCAGCCAGAAGAGGTTTACGGAACACAGACCAGCAACAATTTCACTCAGGGTCAGTCCAGCCAACAGGACAGCGAAGCGGCACTATCTCAAGTATGCCGTCTCTTCGAGCAAAGCCAGCAACAGCACCAGGAGATGATGAACCATGTCATCAATATGGGAAACCACCGTGAACCCTATCAACCACATTCCAAGTTATCTGAGTTACAGAAGACTCGCCCCTCAACTTTTGCTCACACCGACAGGCCACTGGAAGCCGATGATTGGCTTCGCGAGATTGAGAGAAAACTGATTATCGCTCAATGCTCAGATCATGAGAAGGTGCTTTATGCACCACACTACCTTACTGGAGCAGCCGCAACATGGTGGGAAAACTTCCTACACATGCACCCCAGGGAACACAACATCACCTAGGAAGAATTCAAGGAAGGCTTCTGTGGGGCACACATTCCCAGGAGCATCCTAAAGATTAAGAAGAGAGAGTTTGATGACCTGAAGCAAAGAGGCATGACCGTCACAGAATACAACGGCCAGTTTACCCAACTGTCTCGTTATGCCTACGACGAGCACATGACAGAAAACAAGAAGATGGAAAAATTCCTGGACGGCCTGGCACCAGCATTAAGATGCCAACTGATTGTACACACCTTTCCGGATTTTAAGACGCTGGTGGACAAGGCCATCACCCTGGAGAATGAGCGCCGTAGTCTGGAAGATATCCGCAAGCGGAAGAGGGACAAGACGACTCTTGCCCGCAGCAACCGAGGCAAGACTGAGGTCCCAAGGACAGTCACGAGAAGATCCACGACTACTGAGCCAAGACCCGTCGGACAATTTCATGCCAGAGACAAGGAGTTCACATACCGTCCAGGGGTCACCTGCTATGCTTGTGGTCAGCAAGGGCATTACGCTAAACAGTGCCCGAAGCCAAGAGACTCGGCACCCAAGCCGAACAATGGTGGAAACAATCCCGCCCCCAAGCGCAACAACTTTAATCCCAACAACAACCACAGGAAGGGTCACTTGAACCATGTGACCAGGGAAGAAGCGCAGAATGCCCCAGACATCGTGCTCGGTACGTTCCCTGTCAACACAGTACCTGCCACGGTTTTGTTTGATTCTGGAGCTTCCCATTCGTTCGTTTCGAAGAGTTTTGTTTCGCAACACGGTTTTCCGATACTCCCCTTGGAAAAGTCTATGATCATCAAGTCCCCCGGAAATAAGCAAATTGCTCAGGGTTACTGCCAAGGAGTGGTCATTGAGTTCGAAGGACTACCATTCCACGCGAATCTCATCGTGTTGGAAAGTAAAGGACTGGATGTCATTTTAGGAATGGACTGGTTGACCACCAACAAAGGATTCATCGACTGTTTCAATCGGACAGTGATTCTCACTCACCATCACGGCAAGACTATAAGAGTTTCCGCTCAAGAAAGGCCACGATCACAGAAACCAAAACTGAACAAGATGGACATCGCAGAATTAAGAAAAGTGCCAGTGGTATGCGAGTTCCCTGATGTGTTCCCGGAAGAACTACCAGGTATGTCACCAGACCGAGAGATCGAATTCAGCATTGAATTAGCACCTGGCACCGCTCCCATTTATAAGAAGCCGTATAGAATGGCACCCTCAGAATTGGTGGAGTTGAAGAAGCAGATAAAGGAATTATTGGACAAGGGATTTATACGAGCCAGCTCCTCACCATGGGGTTCGCCCGTATTGTTCGCCAAGAAGAAGGATGGGACACTGAGACTATGCATAGACTATCGAGCCCTCAATATGGTCACCATCAAAAACAAATATCCGATGCCACGGATCAATGATTTGTTTGACCAGCTCGCACAAGCTAAAGTATTTTCAAAGATTGATTTGAGATCAGGATACCATCAACTGAAAGTACGAACAGAGGATATCCCCAAGACAGCATTCACTCCCAGATATGGGTTATACGAGTTCACAGTGATGCCTTTTGGACTAACAAACGCCCCCGCATTTTTCGTCCACCTCATGAACAAAGTGTTCATGAAATTCATGGATAAATTTGTGGTGGTATTCATTGACGACATTCTGGTCTACTCAAGGACACCAGAAGAACATGCTGAGCACCTCAGAATTGTTTTGGGAGAATTGAGGAAGCATCAGTTGTACGCCAAGTTTAGCAAATGCGAATTTTGGCTAAGACAAGTTGGTTTCTTAGGCCATATACTGAACCAAGAAGGCATAGCCGTAGACCCAGAAAAGGTCAAGGCCATACTGGACTGGAAACCGCCCACCAATGTTACAGATGTGCGGAGTTTCCTAGGAATGGCCGGATATTACAGGAGATTTATTGAAGGATTCTCCACTGTGGCAAAGCCTATGACCCAACTACTCAAGAAAGACAAGAAATTCGTATGGACGGAAGCATGTGAGCAGAGCTTCCAAGAACTCAAGAAAAAGCTGACAACCGCACCAGTCTTAACCGTACCAGACATACACAAGAGCTTTGAGGTGTATTGTGACGCGTCCCGAAAAGGTCTCGGATGTGTGCTAATGCAGGATGGCAAAGTTGTCGCATATGCCTCCAGGCAGCTGCGAAAACATGAGGAAAATTACCCAACACATGACTTGGAACTAGCAGCAGTTATACATGCACTCAAGGAGTGGAGGCACTTTCTGTTGGGAAATCGCTGTGAAATATATACAGACCATAAGAGCCTCAAATATATCTTCACACAGCCAGAGCTGAATTTACGCCAACGACGCTGGTTGGAACTGGTCAAGGACTATGACGTCGGTATTCACTACCACCCAGGGAAGGCAAATGTAGTGGCCGATGCCCTTAGTCGAAACCCCAGCCCGGACAGTGACAGTCAGCAAAACTTGAGGCCTGAGTTTCAGTGAGAGTTCACTCGGCTCAACATGAGGTTAGTCTCTGAGGGCACCATATCAAACCTGGAGATACAACCCACCTTGGTGGAACAAATCAAGAAGGCTCAACAGGGACATCCCAGTATCGAAGGCATAAAGAAGAAAATGAATACTAGTAAGACTTCAGAATTCGTCACAGATAGTGAAGGAACATTGTGGTACCGAAATAGACTTTGCGTACCTAACATTGAGGAACTCAAGCAACAGATCTTGACGGAAAGCCACACCACCCCATACTCGATCCATCCTGGAGGAACCAAAATGTACAAGGACATCCAGCAAAGATTTTGGTGGCACGGTATGAAAAGGGATATAGCCACATTCGTTGCTTGTTGCGATTCATGTCAGCGTATCAAGGCCGAGCACCAAAAGTCAGCAGGGCTACTCTAGCCTAACAGGATACCGGAATGGAAATGGGATGAAATCGGAATGGACTTCATTGTCGGATTACCCCGATCACAGCGTGGAAATGATGCCATATGGGTCATGACAGACCGACTAACCAAGGTTGCTCACTTCATTCCCGTGAAGACTACCTACTCCACACAAAGACTGGCAAGACTCTATCTATCTCGTATAGTTTGCTTGCATGGAGTCCCAAAGACTATAATATCTGACCAAGGCACCCAATTCGTCTCCAAATTTTGGGATCACCTACAACAAGCTCTGGGCACGCAACTAGCTTTCAGTACAGCATACCACCCTCAGACAGATGGACAAACAGAACGTGTAAACCAAATCCTAGAAGATATGCTAAGAGCCTGTGTGCTCACCTATGGAACCAGTTGGGAAGAGAGTTTGCCGTATGCCGAATTTGCGTACAACAACAGTTACCAAGCCAGCTTGCAAATGGCACCCTTTGAAGCATTGTACGGACGGAGGTGTCGTACCCCATTGAATTGGTCAGAAACAGGTGACAGCCGTATCTTCGGCCCAGATATGCTTAAGGAGGCCGAGGAAAAAGTTAAACAAATCAAGGACAGACTCAAGACAGCACAGAGCCGACAAAAGAGCTACTATGATCAGAAGCATCGTGAGGTCAGCTTTGAACCTGGTGATTCCGTATACCTCCGAGTATCTCCAATGAGGGGTCTGCAACGGTTCAAAATTAAGGGGAAGCTAGCCCCAAGGTTTATTGGACCATTTTGTGTAAGGGCACGAAGAGGCACGGTAGCCTACCAACTAGACCTACCCAAGGAGCTATCAGACGTCCATGACGTATTCCATGTCTCGCAGTTGAGGAAATGTGTGAGTAACCCGGAGAAACATGTACCTCATGAGGGCATTGATATGCAACCAGATCTCACCTACAGAGAAAGGCCAGTAAAGATTTTAGAAGAGTCTGAACGGAGGACCCGTCAGAAAACGACAAAAAATTTCAGGGTCCAGTGGAGCAACCACACTGAGGATGAAGCCACATGGGAAAGGGAAGATTTCCTCCGAGCAGAGTATCCATATCTATTTGAGGATCAGCAGAAATCTCGAGGACGAGATTTTTCCTAAGGGGGTAGGTGTTGTGACACCCAAGTTTTTATTTGGCTTTTTCAAAAAGATTTTTTATTTGACTTGAGGGGAGTGATTTAAAAATTTTCTTCAAGAGAACTCTCACTCTCAAATATTTTTCTTTATGGCAAAATTTTATTTGGATTCACCCAAGATCTACCTTTGACCTTGGAGGTTCTTGCTTTTCTTTTGGACTCAAGACAAAATGGTTTTCATTTGGGAAAATAACTTTTGAAAACCTTTTCTTGAATTTTGCACTATGGCTTTTGGAAAGTCCTTTGCCACTTCCAACTATTCCTTCTTGCCATGACATAAGTGCAAATCCTCTCTCCTAACCCTCCCCTCACCTTTGGATCATGATTTGCATCAAATCCAACAAGTTGAACCTCCCCATGTATTTATTTCCATTCAAATTTCATTCAAATATTTTTCTGCCTTCTATTCTACCTCTTGGAGATTTACAAAGGAACTCCATTTTCTGTTTGGACTTTTACCACCAAACTTCTTTCCCCTCCTAGTCCTTTGAACCCTCAACCTAGAACCATGAAGATCCACTGGTCTCCAGTTCAAAAATTTCAAACTACATCAGCTGCAAGTTTGGACCAGATTTGCCAAATTTGGTGAAATTCATTCAAAACTTTCTCCAAAAATTCCAAGTAAATTCATGCAGCCCCTGGGTGCTTTGAGTGATCATCTCACCAAGTTACAGCTCCAGAAAAATTTATCTCTTTACCAAAACCTACTGTCGAACACCTGCATTGCTTGGTCACTGTCAAGGTTCAGTTAACTTCAGAGTTCAGTCAGTGCTCACTGTTGTTTTCTTCAGAGACGGGCATCGATCTCGCCAGTGCCATCGCGTCGCCTTGCTCCTCGTCCTCGCCCTCTCGTTCCTGCACCGCACGAGTGCCTGGCATCTTGCGGGCGTCAGCGATGAGCAGCAGAAGGTGCACCGCCCCGTGACCGACGCCGGCGGCGGCTTTGCGGGCGCCAGCGGGAGACACGGCGCCGCCGACTCCACCCAGCGCCGCCCAAACCACCGGAGCCCGCCGCGTGGCCGTCCACTCCCCCGAATGCGCTGCCGCTCTCGTCGTGAACCCCAGGGCGTGGAGCACGCTCTCTGCCGCCGTTGAGCCCGTGCAGTCACCTCACCGTGGACAGACGCCATTACGCCAAGGCCAACCCCGTTCAGCTGCAAATCGAGTCCAGTAACACCCACTGATGCTGCTCGACCGCTCAAACCCTCTGCCAACCCACTGCTCCGCCGTAATCGCTCGCCGGAGATTCTCCGTTCACGGCCACCCCGTCGATCTGCTTATAAATAGGGGCCCCGAGCTTCAACTCGAGCACCCACCAGCCCTACCCTTCCCCTAGAGCACGCCTAGCCACTGGAAGAGCCCCGAGGAGGTCTCCTTCCTCGACTCCGGCCGCCGTGATCCGCCACGGGATCCAACCCGATTCGCCCCCGTGTGTGCTCTGCAGCCTCCATTCTAGTGCTAGTAGCTTCTCCTTGCATCACCCGTTCTGACCCGCGCCTCAATTCGTACTTTGCAGCCCTCCACCGGAGTTCCCCAACCTCACCCGAACCGCCGTCCGCCGGAGATAGTGTCGCCGTCGACGTGGTACTCCCCGTTGGACGAGTCCACCACCCACCGACGCGGAAGGAGACACTAAAGCTCTTGGTACCCTCCGTTTCTCCTAACTCGCCGTGGTTCGACGCCGGCGTCCACCGCCGTCTTCGGGCGCCGGCGAATTTTCAAACCTGACATGCGGGCCCCGCGTGTCAGCCTCTGTTTTATTTCCCCGAACCGTTTTCTGTTGGCGCCTTCGGGCAAAATACGTTTTCTCTTTGCGCTTGCGCATTCCCAGCCGAAGCGTTTTCTGTTTTCTCAGTTAAAACCCTGGAACTTTTCTGTTTCATTACAGAAAGGTCCCTGGACAGAAACCTTTATAACTTTTTAATAAAAAGGTATTTTTGAGTGATTCTTTTTCTGACAATCTTCAAATTTTGTCTAGTTTTTTATGGGATTTATTTGAAAAATATTTGGCAAAGTTTCTGTACATGTGTTGGTTTTCACGTTAGTACCCCGTTTCGTGATTGCCGTAGGTTCCGGGAGAGGGGACGGAGCCGCGAACTTCGCCGAGCTAGACTCCGACTCCTCCGAACCAGGCAAGCATGTTTGAACATTTGATATGGCAGATGTTTTGCATGTTCATGTGAAAGTTTGTGCGTGGCATGTGAGTGTCGATAAATACCTCGTTGCTTGTGAGGCAATGACCCGGTTGTTCCAAAGTTGCGATGACCTCTGATGAGAGGTGGCCTAATCATGTGGTGACATGAAGGGCAGCAAGGTGGTACTGTTGTAGCATGCCAGCCTTGCGTCATCCGACTTTCTTCGACGTTAACGTGGTTGGAGCCACGTTATCGGTCTTTTCCTGCCTGTTCCAAAGTTGCGATGACCTCTGATGAGAGGTGGCCTAATCATGTGGTGACATGAGGGGCAGCAAGGTGGTACTGTTGTAGCATGCCAGCCTTGTGTCATCCGACTTTTCCGACGTTAACATGGTTGGAGCCGTGTTATCGTCCCTTCCCCTTTCCGTGCTACCACATGTCTCATTGCCAGGATACGGTTTAGTAAGTTGGTAACCTCTTTCCGTGTACACACCAAACAGAGAGGCCGGGATGATGGTACCTTGGCCCAGGATTAAAGCCAGTCATTCGGTCAGGGGGCATGGGTGTTTCCGGTTGGGACCGAGAGGGGGGGCACCCCCTTATAGCGCGCGTATAGAAATTTGATCCCATGCTACGCGAGGTTGTAGCCTCCCCGACTCAGGGTTTTTCCTGAATGTTGCCGAGGGTGATCCCTGGCTTCGGATGGTTAAATTGGGTGTGTACTGGTTAGACGTGTTCCTTCCAGAACACCATAGACGGAACTAGTCCCCGTGACTACTGAAATCCGTTGGCTGTTGTTAAGTACAAACTCTGCAGAGTCAATTCTTTCCAAATCATCGTATCCATGATTAGTAATGTAGACTTTATATCCAAATCTATCCGTGTGAAAAAACTTGCCCCCGGTGAACAAGCTCAAGTGGTAAATTCCATTTCATTGTTATTCCTGTGGATGGACTAACATTATATTTGTCTCGTGCTTGTGACAAGTTATATTCCCGAACTGTTGTATTGTTGTGTTACAATATAAGCCCTTTATGAGACGTCGCGCAGACGTCCGACTGTGGCGTGTACTCGTTTCTCACTTTCGATATAAGCCCTTTATGTGATGTCGCTCAGACGTCCGACTGCGGCATGCACTGCCTTTACTTTCTGTTATAAGCCCTTTATGTGGTGTCGCCCCGACGCCCGACTGTGGCATTATTACTCCGCATTTTCCGCTCGAGGAGTCTTTCAGACACTCGTTTGGCACCAGTATTATTATTCCGCATTTTCCTCTCGAGGAGTCTTTCAGACACTCGTTTGGCACCAGTATTATTACTCCGCATTTTCCGCTCGAGGAGTCTTTCAGACACTCGTTTGGCACCTGTATTATTATTCCGCATTTTCCTCTCGAGGAGTCTTTCAGACACTCGTTTGGCACCCGCATTACTATTCTGTAGTTTCCGCTCGAGGCGTCATTCAGACCCTCGCTTGGCACCCAGTATTTATTATCTGTATGTCTGATCGCACTGGTTAACTTGTTCATGTGTTTCATGTTTGCATTTGTTATACCTTATGTCCGAACTGTCTTGCGAGTACTTTCATAGTACTCACCTGGCTTGTTGATTTGGCCAGATGTTGACGAAGGCGATCTCTTGGATGAAGAGTTTGATAGTGCGTCCGACGCCTAGAGGAGTCCCAGTCAGTCCTGCGCGATCCCGGATATTGGTCACTTGTATCGTTTACGCTTCCGCCACCCGAAATAAGTCTTCTCGAGCCTCACTCCGACGCTCGAAGAGTTGTAGTATTCTGGAATCATGTCACTCGCTTCGCGATGATATTTCCACCACCGTTATTATCGTGAGTTAGAAGTTTGCCACCCTATCTGCCGTATTGTTTTATCGGCGTGCATGTAATAAATTGTTGGGCAGTCTCTGCTCAACTTTGTATTATATTTAGTACTCCTGGTATTTTTCTTCTGTGACCAATGTATTGTCTATCAGTGAGAAGGAATTCTTCCTCGCTGGTCCGTAACAGGGATTGGTTTCTCAATAATTATTTTATTGAAAAACCGGTCATGACAAGCTTGGTATCAGAGCCAGGCTGATTGTAGGAAGCCACTAGGTGCGATTGCTAATCGGTTATTAGCGTCTTTAGTGCTTCTTCAGCATTTTGCAATTGTAGCTATTTTCTGTTGGTCATCATAAAAATTTATGACATGACTACTCAGAATTTTTGCCTACTTTTGTAGATGGCTGGCAGCAGCTGTGAGAATCGAGTGTTCACCAACGTGCCCGAGGGGTTTGTCAAGCTCCTCGTCTCCATCACGAAGCTCGCGATCGGGCCAGCAGCTCGCCCGGAGTTCACCCTCTATCAGCACAAGCTCAGTGACGACGTGTCTATGCACCAGGCTGTGGTGCAATTCAGGGGAGGACGATCTGCTGCTCGCCATTTCTGTTTTACGGGAAGGGCCATGCCTACGGAGAGGCATGCCATGAAGATGGCTGCCCGTGAGGCGATAGCTCGCCTTCGAGACATCCTTCCTACGATGAAGACTCGTCGCTACCGCTACCTCCCATGCCATGTGCCTTACACTAGCCACTATGCGTTCGCCTGCCATCGGGGAGAGCGAGATGAAGCCATCGAGATAGTTGTGGAGTATCTCAAGGCTCTGGAGGAGTCTTTCGACAACCTCGTAGATGATCTTGTGGCTGCCCGCATGGACTTAGTCCGGGGCGGTCCTGCCAGCAGGAAGGAGCTTCTCCACACGGCGCCGCCTCTGACATTCGTCTCGTCTTCAGCCTCGTATGCACCAGCCGTTTTGGCCACTGCTTGCCGTCTGCCTACCACTGAGGAGTTCGACCGAGTCATCGCTCCTACTCCAGTCAGAGCCGCACCGCCTGCCGCACACGCTCTACCGCCAGTCGCCCCCGCACCATCACCGCAGCGCATCGGAATACCAAGCTTCACCGGGACCTACACCGCTACTTTACCGGAAGAAGAGCGCTGGATGATTCAAGTTCAAGTTCCAGGAAGGACATTCACGCCAGTCACTGAGCCCATAGAGTTTTCCTTTGATGCCCCAACCTGGAGTCTAGGAAAGAGCATGGCAGCCCACATCGCCATGGGACGCATTGGCGAAGTTTACCACAAGGATCTCAAGGATACTATATACCAGATATGTGGGCGCCGAGATGAGCAATGGGAGGTAGTCAGCACCAGGAGGGACAGGTCCATTGCAGCATTCATCCAGGAGCTAAATCAGCACATTCGACGCCAGGAGAACCAGATGTGCGCATGCATGATGGATTTGAAGAATTCGATGACTAGGATCACAGAGCTAGAAGAGGAACTCAAGTCTACACGCGATGGATATGAGAAGGAAATGACGATACTCGTGGAGAAGAATGACGACCTAACAAGGAAGCTAGGAGTTTTCATGGGAGACCCCGTGCCAGGAGGGGAAGACGACGAACCCAAGGAAGTTCGTTTTGAAGACTACATCATCATCGACGACACCGACTCCGACCCTGATAGTAGTGATGATGATTATGAAGACGAAGCTGGAGCAGATATTATGGAGTCTTCCACCAATCAATATTTTTAGAATGACCACCATATGAGTAGTAGTATTCCCCCATGTATATAGTAGTAGTCCGAGCACTTTTGTAACGATAGTTCTAGATCGATTGTATGCCCTTGCTTGATTGATTGAGTGATATGATATGATTGTGTTTGTCTCATGTGCATATGGGTAGTGCTTTCTCACTAGACCTCTTTCTATTCTAATCTCTCCCATCTAAACCTATAAGATGCCTCCGAGATGTGATATCGGATTTGTCTTCCCACCTGAGATCACCCAGTTGATCCAGCAGCAGAATGCCTTGATGCAAATATTAGTCCAGAACCAAGGCAACAACAACAACCTGCCTCCAGTTGACAACTTAGCCCGTTTTGTGCGGTTGCAGCCGCCGGTGTTTTCCAGTAGCACCGAGCCAATAGTTGCGGATGACTGGCTACGCAGGATTTGAAAGGGAGTTGACCACCGCAGGTTGCACAGATGCTGAGAAGGTGCATTTTGCTGCACACCAATTGGATGGACCAGCAGCTTCATGGTGGGAGAATTACACAGCCACTTTCCCTATAGCCAATATCACTTGGGATCAGTTTCAGCAAGCATTCCGCACAACCCATGTCTCAACTAGAGCTATGAGCATGAAGAAGCGTGAGTTTCGCAACTTGCACCAGGGAAATCGTAATGTGGCTCACTACGTAGATGTGTTTAGTAAGCTATCTCGTTATGCCCCTGATGATGTGGCCACAGATGCCGCAAAGCAGGAGAAGTTTATGGAAGGGTTGAATGATGAGATGAGCATGCAGTTGATGGTGGCAACATTTAACAACTACTAGGTGCTGGTAGACAAGGCTCTTATGATGGAAGGGAAGCAACAACAGATTGAGAGCCGCAAGAGGAAGTATGGACAAGGAAAGTACAATTCTGGAGCTCAGCAGAAGCCTCGTTTCACCCCGAACTCGGGAGGAATTGCCCATAACCATGGAGGCCACACTCACAATGGAGGGAGTATGCATAACCAGAGCGGCCCCAAGAATGGAAACGGGAATGGAGTAGGCAGCAATCAGAACCGCTCTAACCCAGCCACACCCGCCAAGAAGGATCAAAGTCACATTACCTATTTCAAGTGCGGGAAGACTGGGCACTATGCCAATGATTGTCCGGAATTGAAGAACGGAAATGGCAATGGAAGCGCTGGGAAGAAGCCCAACCCTTTCAACAGGGGACAAGTGAACCACGTGAACGTGGAGGAGGTTGAAGAGTAGCCCGATGCGGTTATCGGTAAGTTTTTGGTTAAGTCATTTACCGCCCTTGTTTTATTTGATACTGGTGCATCACATTCATACGTTTCAAGGGGGTTTGTGGACCAGTTTAAGTTACCCACCTTAGCCCTTAGGACACCCTTGTTAGTAAGCTCACCAGGTGCAGAGTATATGGCCAGCCGATGGTGCAATCAGATACCTTTAACCATTGGTAGCCATGTTTCCCCCTCAGACCTAATAATTTTGGAGTCACAAGGATTGGATGTGATTCTGGGAATGGATTGGTTATTGAAGTATGGAGGAAACATTGACTGTGCTAGTAGGTCAATTCTGCTCACCACCCCGGAGGGAAAAAGGATCAAGTATCTATCTAGGCATGCGCCTAGGAGGACTCAAGTAAATTCACTCACGGGAGTTGTTCAGGAGGAAGTGCCGGTAGTCAAGGATTACCCCAATGTATTTCCAGAGGAATTACCAGGCATGCAGCCAGATCGAGACATCGAGTTTTTGATAGAGCTGTTGCCAGGCACCGGACCAATATCAAAGAGACCATACCGGATGCCCGCGAATGATCTTGAAGAGATCAAGAAGCAGATTAAGGAGTTGTTGGAGAAAGGTTACATCTGACGAAGTTCATCACCATGGGGAGCCCCAGTGCTCTTGGTTGAGAAGAAGGATGGATCATTGAGGATGGTTGTTGATTATCGTGCATTGAATGAAGTAACGATCAAGAACAAGTACCCACTGCCGATGATCAATGATTTGTTTGACCAGCTGCAAGGAGCTAAAGCGTTTTCGAAGATCGATTTGCAATCAGGATATCACCAGCTGAAGATTTGAGAAAAGGATATACCAAAAACAGCTTTCACCACAAGGTACGGGTTATATGAGTATACAGTTATGTCATTTGGACTGACTAACGCCCCTGCCTATTTCATGAGTATGATGAACAAGGTGTTCATGGAGTTCTTGGATAAGTTTGTCGTGGTGTTCATTGATGATATCTTGGTATACTTGAAGAATGAAGAGGAACACAAGGAACATTTGCGTTTAGTTCTCGAGAAGCTCAGGGAACATCAGCTATATGCCAAGTTCAGCAAATGTGAGTTTTGGTTGAAGGAAGTTGGATTTCTTGGACATGTTATATCAGGAGAAGGTATAGCAGTGGATCCTACCAAGGTTCAGTCAGTCACCGAGTGGTTGGCACCCACCTCAGTTGGAGAGATCCGCAGTTTTCTTGGACTCGCGGGATACTATCGGAGATTTATTGAGAATTTCTCCAAGATTGCGAAGCCTATGACAGCATTGTGGAAGAAGGACACCAAGTTCCATTGGACTGAAGAATGTGAAGCAAGTTTCCATGAGTTGTAGAAACGTTTGACTACAACCCCAGTGCTCTGCCGGATATACGCAAGGATTTCCAAGTGTATTGCGACGCCTCTCGCTTAGGACTTGGAGGAGTACTTATGCAGGACGGAAGAGTTGTTTCCTATGCCTCACGACAACTTTGACCGCATGAGTTGAACTATGCCACATGTGATTTGGAGTTAGCAGCCGTAGTGCATGCGCTCAAGACCGGGAGACATTTTCTTATTGGAAATCGTTGTGATGTGTACACGGATCATAAGAGTTTGAAGTACATTTTCACACAGAAGGAGCCGAACCTCAGGCAAAGGAGATGGTTGGAACTCATAAAGGATTATGATATGAAGTTGCACTATCATCCAGGAAAGGCCAATGTCATAGCAGACGCTTTGAGCCGGAAGAGTTATGTCAATACCCTCGTAAGCGGAGGATTGCCAAAGGAGTTAGCAGAAGATCTCAGGGAGCTTCATTTGGAGATAGTTCCTAGAGGCTTTGTCGCAGCATTAGAGGTTCAGTCAACATTATTGGAAAAGATCAGGTAAGCTCAGAAGGAAGATAAAGAAATTACTGAAATAAAGGAGAAGATGAGTGAAGGAAAAGCCAAAGGTTTTCGTGAGGATGAGCACGACACCTTGTGGTTTGAGGACCGAGTTTATGTACCCAATAATGCAGAGATCAGGAAGTTGATACTTCAGGAAGCTCATGACTCGCCATACTCGATACACCCCGGGAACACCAAGATGTATTTGGATTTGAAGGAGCATTTCTGGTGGACTGGTACGAAGAAGGATATTGCTGAGTATGTAGCCGTATGTGATGTATGCCAGAGAGTGAAGGCAGAACATCAGAAGCCAACAGGATTACTGCAGCCTATGCCTATACCCGAATGGAAGTGGGATAAGCTTGGCATGGATTTTATCACCGGATTACCCAGGACCTGATCGGGATATGATTCTATCTGGGTAGTAGTGGATCGTTTGACCAAAGTAGCCCACTTTATCCCAGTGAAAACCACATATACCAGTGCAAAGTTGGCCAAGATATATATGACCAGGATCGTATGTTTGCACGGAGTTCCGAGGACCATCGTATCAGATAGAGGAACACAATTTACTTCAAAGTTTTGGCACAAATTGCACCAGACCTTGGGTACCAGGCTAGAGTTTGTCAGGACCGGTTTTCCAATAAAACATTTATTGAGAAACCGACCCTTATATCAGACCAGTATAGAAGAATCCTTCTTACTGGTGGACAAATCCTTGATACAGAAATCTAGAAGTACTAAATATTATACAAGGTTGAGCTGAGGTTGCTCAACAATTTATTACAAGCACACCGATATAATACATAAGGGCGGATATGACACAAGGAGTATGGTGGCATAGCTACTGACTCGTAATAATAGTGGTGGTGGAAATGTCACAGTGAAGTGGGTGACATGACTCCTAAATCTTACAACTCATCGAGCATCGTAGTGAGGCTCGATGACTTTTATTCTGGGTAGCGGAAGCGTATATAATACAAGTGACCAATTCCAGGATCGCACGGGACTGACTGGGACTCCTCTAGGCATCGGGCTCGCTATCGAACTCTTCATCCATAAGATCGCCTTCGTCAACATCTGGCCAAATCAACAAGCCAGGTGAGTACTTTTAATGTACTCGCAAGACAGTTTGGACATAAGATATAACAAATGCAAACATGATGCACATGAGCAGATTAGTAATGCGCACTCAGATAATAAAATTTCACTGCATGATAAATAAAAAGGAAGTCAGGCGGTAGTCCTCCCGAAATCCCAATAAAATAGCTGAAGACCGATCGGGTGTCTGAAGCGATGCCTCGAAAGGTAAAATAAATAAATAAATTAACAGTGCCGCAGTCGGGCGTCAGGGCGACACCACATAAAGGGCTTATACTGAAATATAAACGACAGTGCGTGCCACAGTCAGACGTCTAAGCGACATCTCGAAAAGGGCTTATATCAAAAGTAAATAGCAAGAATGCCACAGTCGGACGTCTGAGCGACATCACATAAAGGGCTTATATCAAAAGTAAATAACAAGAGTGCCACAGTCGGACGTCTGAGCGACATCACATAAAGGGCTTATATCAAAAGTAAATAACAAGAGTGCCACAGTCGGACGTCTGAGCGACATCACATAAAGGGCTTATATCAAAAGTAAATAACAAGAGTGCCACAGTCGGACGTCTGAGCGACATCACATAAAGGGCTTATATTGAATTCAAGTAGCTCATTAATTTAAATCATCTCAAGGAAACACTCATGTACGTAATAGTAAACTGGTTAGTCCATCCACAGGAATAACATTCAGCCGGGTTTACCACTCATGTTTATTCACTGGAGATTTTCACTGAGACTGACACAGAGACTGACGCTGAGACGGACGTGAGACTGATACTGATACTGATATGGAGGTGTTGACCAAGATCCTTGACCATGGACACGGTTACTCGGATGGTTTTGACTCTGCAGAGTTTGTACTCTTTAACCACAGCCAACGGATTTCAGTAGTCACAAAGGACTAGTTCCGTTTACGGTATTTTAGGAGAAACACATCTAACCAGTACACACCCATTCCACATTCCGCTGCCAGGGATCACCCTAGGCAACGTTCAAGAAAAACTTTAAGACGGGGAGGCTACAACCTCGAGTAGCATGGGATCAAATTTATATCGCACGCTCTAAGGGGTGCCCCCCTCTCGGTCCCAACCGAAAACACCCATGCCCCCTGACCGGATGACGGGCTTTAATCCAGGGCCTTGGAACCCTCATCACGGCCCCTCTATTTGGTTTGTACGAGGAAAGAGGTTTGCAACTTACTAAACCGTATTCTTTGCAGAAAACATGTGGCAGCACGAAAAGGGGACGGATGGTAACGTGGCTTGATCCACGTTGACACTGGAGTTTAACGGTTGACATAAGACTGGCATGCTTCAACAATACCATCTTACCACCTTTCATGTCACCACATGATCATGTCATCTCCCATCAAATGATCACATCAAGATTCGAAGCATACTGGTAGTTGCCTTGCATGCAATATAACACACACTGATGCTCATATAAACATGCCATGAACTAACTATTCAAGCAAACATGCAAAACACTCATCATATCAAAGGTTCAAACATGCTTGCCTGGTTCGGAGTAGTCGGAGTCTAGCTCGCACTACTAGAAAAAGGCTTACTAGTGGCGCACCAGTTTTGCCTACTAATGGCGCACTACTGGTGCGCCACTAGCACCACACCACTAGTATTTTTTACTAATGGCGCACCGCTGGTGCGCCATTAGTATCTGGTATACTAATGACGCACCAGGCAGTGCGCCATTAGTATAGGCCACGGTGCGCCATTAGTATGCCTCCCAGGGGGCCATATATACCCATGTGCTTTGCCATACTAATGGCGCACTGCGGGGTGATGCGCCATTAGTATCCTTCGGCATACTAATGGCGCACTGCTGGGTGATGCGCCATTAGTATCCTCTGGCATACTAATGGCACACTGCGGTGTGATGCGCCATTAGTATCCTTTGGCATACTAATGGCGCATGTTGGTGTGATGCGCCATTAGTATGTATATTAGGGATTATTTTTTTCTTTTCTAATTTTTCCACAGATTACAAAATATATTATTGGACAGAATATAAGCAGCACCACACAGCAACAGCAGATTCATCGAATATAATAGAAGATTAGTCTCCGAATACAATTCATCATATTAGTCTCCGAATTCAAAAGACCGAACAAAGATAGAACATTACAAGTCTCGAGACCGCGAGTAGCGAGTTTGTCTTCACATTACAAGTCGATATCGATCATCTAAACTACCATCACATAGAAGAGAGCTGCGGTCATCACGATGAGCATCATCGCGATGAAACTGGTCTTCATCCGGTTCCTCCAATGCTCCCTCCTCTCTCCCGCTAGATAGCGCGCATATCTAGATTCCGCCTCCGCCCTAGTGGTGTACCCTTTGTAACTGTTACCGCTGAAACGGTGAACCTGTCTCCAACACTCCTCCCAGTCGTCGTAGACTTCGGGAACCTTACCCTTGTACACGACATACGACGGCATCTCTATGCACTAGCCAAACAACAGACAATACATAAGCAATATATAAGTATGCAACAAAAGGATCGGAAGAGAAAAGCAAGACATTAATAGCACGATTCATGGTCCTACTAACAAATAGCATCGATTACATCTAAGTTGAACGACTGTCCAAACCAAAGAGACATACAAGTTCATTAAAGTTTAATTACAACATGAGCTAATCAATGTTTCATAATCAGTATATATAACTGACATAATTCTAGATGCCATAACTGATTTTTTTTTACAGTAGCTCAAGTTTTTGACAGTAGCTCCTCACTGTCTGTCGCCTGCAACACTTTTTATGCTAGCAGCTCAAGTTTGTGCCATTGGAGCAAATAAGCAGGAACCAACATATGTAAGGTTTCAACAAGACTCATCATCAGTATATATAAGCAGGATCTTTGTAAACAAACGAACACTAAGAGCAGAATGTTCTTGCAACAAACATTATTGTGTGACATCGAAAGGCATCACTCTGCTTAAAGGGAAGGATGACTTAAGTGGCCAGATGTATATGATTGCACCACTTGATCTGCACTTCTCTATATTATATGATGTACTAAAGAACTTGAGCAAAAAAACATAAATAGGAACATATTTCTCACCTTGGAGGTGTTGTTGCTGCTGCACTGTCTGGACTTCACTTCCTTTACCTCCTCGGAAACCTGAAATATGCAGATGTTAGAAAGGTTCTAATTTGTATATGATGATTCTAAGAAAAGGGAAAAGGAGTATCAAGAACAGATTCACATGTCTGGCTGTTAGCCATTACAAACTTAAATTTATCTATTTCTGTATCTCACAAACTATCATAAATGAATAATAGTATTATAGTTCAGCTATTCCATGGAATAATGGGCTTAAGATTAATGAACCAACAGATGCCCTAATGGAAGTAATAACAACATGACAGCAAACAACCAACAAACATGATGGGCAGGCCAAATACTCATGTCACTTCCATTAGGGCATCATCTTCCTACAACTACTCATCTTCAGCAGCACATGATACTGCTACTGTATCTAATACAACAACATGACACTTGTTACTATAGCACATGATACTGCTACTGTATCTACAACTACAACTACTACAACAACATAAAACTACTATGCATCATCTTCCTACTATACTTGCTACTCATCTTCAGAACCAAACAACAGCAAAAACAGAACCAAGCTACTATCCATCCATCTAGCAAGCAACTAGCACAACTCATCCATCCATCCATCAAGCATCATATACCTAACTAACATCAACATACATACATCTATCTAACATCCATTGATCCGTGTAACTAGCAGCATGAACAAGAGAGGAACAGGGAACAGTGACATGGACAAGAAGCATAGAGGCAAGGAAGAGAGGCTCACCCCAGGCCGTGGTCGAAGGAGAGTAGCCACTAGCCACGCGCAGGAAGAGACGGCGGGAGGTGGCGGCGAGGGTCACGGCACCGTCCTTGGCTCGCCGGCTGCTGCGGAGGTGACCGGTGGCGAAGGACGGCAGGGGCAGGCGGGGTGTGGGCACGTCGGGGCTGCGCTCGCCGGCTGCTGCAAGGGCCGGAGGAGGCCCTCGCTCGTCGGAGGGAGGAGGAGAGGAGAGGAGCGCTCGGCCGATCTCGTTCGGGGGGCGCGGGGGTGGCGGGGGTGGAGTCCCGCGGGGGTCGGGGCGGTGGCGTCGGGGCAGCGCAAGACCACAGCGGCGGCGGCGTCGCCGACGGCGTGCAGGCGCGGCGGACGGAGGGGGCGGAGCAAGGGGGCGGCGGCGTACGGTTGGGGTCGAGTGGGGGATCTGGCGAGGGAGGGAGGGAGGCCACAGTGCGAGGGGAATAGGTGGAGTGCGGGATGTCTATCTAATGGCGCACCTCCCCCAAGTGCGCCATAAGTACGACGATAGCAATGGGGCACCTCACCCTGGTGCGCCATTAGAAATTACTAGCCCGACTGGTCAGGTTATATTCCACCTAACCCTATCTCCATCAGAACACGCCCACTAGCCCGACTGGTCAGCACGCAGCACACACACTAGGAGGTCCTGGGTTCGATTCCCAGGCTCCCCAATTTTTGTTTTTATGCATTTAAAATGCTGTTTGATATTTATTTGTGTTTAAATATGTTCAAACTTGTTTAAATCATAATAGTAATATTTTTTATAAAAACAGTAGTAATTTTTTTAAAAATATCATCAAATTTATTATTTGAAAATATCATCAAATTTATTATTTGAAAATATCATCAAATTTTTTATTTGAAAATATAATCAAGTTTGTTTTTTTTGCAATTTTAGTTGCATTCATTTGTGACGGTGGAGCGGGCCGGGGAGGGTGCGGGGGAGAGGGTGCAGGGGGTGCTCGACGGCGGTGGAGCGGGGGAGGGTGCGGTGGGTCGTCGGCGGCGGTGGAGTGGGGGAGGATGCCGGGGGTCGGCGGCGGCGGCCGGTGGAGCGGGGGGTGCTCGCCGGCGAGGGGGACAGGATCTGGCGAGGTGGGATAGCGATCGAGATGGAGGGGGATCGAGATCGAGTGTCCATGAAATTTAAAAACATTCATGAGTTCAAAAAGTGCCCATGAAATACAATCGAGAAATGAAGACTACAATTTAAATATAATCGATCTTAGCTAGCTATATGTTCACAATCTTCTTGCCCTTATTTTTCGTAAATGGAGTTCTTCTCTTGAACGGACGTCCTTTAGGTAGGGTGGTCCTGCTTCTTCTTGTGGTGTATGCTGATACTTCATCATCGTCGAAAGGTTCCATCTTCGGGTCGCCGTACTTGTCGAAGTCTTGCTCATTGGCGACTCCATCCATTCCGATGATCTTCCTTTTGCCTCTCCTCACGACAACACGACTGGGCTTTGGCGGGTCGGTAATGAAGAAGCATTGGTCCACTTGGGAAGCCAGTACCCATGGCTCATTTTTCGCGGTGACGTTCGCGCCTGTGGTCTTGGATTTGGCTTCAGGTATAACCATGGTGGTGAAATACCAGTCTTCTTTTATGACGCTCTTGGCCCATCTGACACGAAACATCGGGACCTTCTCTCTAGCGTAGCTCAGCTCCCAGATCTCCTCGATCCTTCCGTAGTATCTGTCCTTGTCGTTACCGGTGTAGAATTCCATTGTTACCCCGGAGTTCTGATAACCATCGCTCTTCATGTCCTTGTCCTCGGTGTAGAATGTGTAGCCGTTGATATCGTACGCCTCATACATCATCAGGTTGTGCTCGGCGCCCTGTGACAAGGCGAATATGAGTTGTTCTTCTGCGGAAGAATCCTCATGTAAAGGGTATGATAGAAGCTTCTGCTTGAACCAACGCGTGAAACATGAGTCGTGCTCTTTGATTATATCTCCGTCTGTCCTCCGTTGGCCTCGGTCATTGTACGTCTTCTCAATAAACGTTTTGTGCTCTACCACCCAAGGATCGACCACGTCTATGTGTTGTAGCGCGACTAGGTTTGCTCTTTCAAAGTCGGCGAGTCGACCATCGAAGTCGACATGCATTTCGCGGCGGCCCTCACGGTGACCCCATCCAGCGAGCCTGCCGAGGTGCCTGTTGACGGGCAGACCAACGGGGTTCTCGATGCCTAGATAATTCGTGTAGTAGGAGATGCACTCTTCGGTCAGAAAGCCCCTGGCTATGCTTCCCTCTGGACGTGACATGTTGCGAACGTATCCTTTGATGACACCATTCATCCTTTCGAACGGCATCATGCTGTGCAGGAACGTCGGCCCGAGTTGGATGATATCCTCCACGATATGGACCAGCAGATGCACCATAACGTCGAAGAATGCGGGCGGGAAGTACATCTCAAGCTCGCATAGTATCACCACGATCTCTTCCTGTAGCCTTCTGAGTTGCCTCACACCAACCGACTTCTGAGAGATGACGTCGAAAAAGTTGCATAGGCCAAATAGCGTTTCACGGACGTGCGCGTCCATGATCCCACGGATTGCAACTGGAAGTATCTGCGTCATCAGCACGTGACAGTCGTGAGACTTCATCCCGCTGAACTTCTGCTTCGCTGAGTCTAGGTATCTGCTTATCTTCCCCGCGTAACCGTAAGGAAGTTTTACTCCTACGAGGCAGGTGAAAAACTGATCGATCTCCTCCTAACTTAGAGTGAAGCACGCGGGAGGGAAGTCATTTCCGGTCTTCTTCGCCTTTTTGCCTTTGCAACGACTTTCCATGTCCTGCTTTGCCTCATCATCATCATCATTAGCGTGAAGCACCTCCCTGATGCCCATTGATTTCAAGTCTGCCCTTGCTTTCGGCCCATCTTTGGTCCTCTCTGGCATGTTGAGCAGGGTACCAAGCAGACTCTCGCACACGTTCTTCGTGATATGCATGACATCAAGGCTGTGAGGCACACGGTGGATCTTCCAGTACGGCAAGTCCCAGAAAATAGACCTCGTTTTCCATACCTTCAGCAGTGGCTCTGGCGCCTTAAGCTTTCGCTTCTTTCCCGGCTCTGGCGCCTTTTGCTTCTTTCCCGGCAGTGGGCAATCTTTCCAATTTTTCAACAACTCGTCTATTTCCTCGCCGCTCCTCGTACGCGGGCGTCTTCGGGGTTCGGTTTCACCATCGAACAGATCCTTGCGTTTCCTCCACGGGTCATCGTCGCGAAGCCACCTTCGATGTCCCATGAACACAGTTTTCGAAGACCCGGGATCTCTATCTAGCTGGCGATACGTTGTGTCATCCATGCACCTGACGCATCCAGAAAATCCGTGGACCACCTGCCCCGCGAGATATCCGTAACCGAGATAGTCGTGCACCGTCGTGAGCAGTGCGGCTCTCATAGGGAAATATTCTTTCTCTGTAGCGTCCCGCGTATTGGCTGGCGTTTTCCACAGCGTGTCTAGCTCCTCTTTCAGCAGCCCCAGATACAGATTGATGTCGTTCCCTGGTTGTTTCGGCCCTTCAATTAGCATACTCATGTGAATGTACTTCCTCTTCATGCACAACCAGGGGGGAAGGTTGTACATCCACACAAACACAGGCCAGGTGCTATGTGTGCTTCTCTGGCTGCCAAACGGATTGACTCCATCGTGCTTGCGCCCAGCACCATGTTCCTTGGATCGTTCCCAAATTCTGGGTGTTCGAAGTTTAACGCTTGCCACTGGCTCCCATCCTTAGGGTGACTCAGCATCTTGTCTTTTTATTTATCTCCGGATCATTTGCGTCATCTTCTCGCTTCTTCTCCTCCCTATCCGCGTGCCAACGCAAGAGCTTTGCTACCTTAGGGTCTGCGAAATACCGTTGCAGACGAGGAGTGATCGGAAAGTACCACACCACTTTTCGAGGAGCTTTCTTCCTCTTCTTGTATCGAGTGACGCCGCACACCGGACATATGGTCGACTCCGCGTGCTCGTCCCGATAAATGATGCAATTGTTCATGCACACATGGTATTTCACGTGCGGTAAATCCAGAGGACACACGATTTTCTTCGCCTCCTTGAAACTGGTCGGGCACTTGTTCCCCTTGGGAAGACGTTCGTGCCAGAATGACATGTTCTCGTCAAAGCAGGCGTCGGTCATTTTGTGTTTTACCTTCATCTCCAGAGCCATGAGCGTTACTTTCAGGCGGGTATCCTCGGGCCTGCATCCTTCATACAATGGAGTAACCGCGTCTATCTCCAGTTGATCTAGCTTGGCTTTCTCTTGGGCGGCAACTCTTGCGTTATCCGTCTGCTTGAGAAGCAGCTCTTGAATATGAGGGTCCTGCACCCAGCCCATCGATGGTCCATCGTCGTCTGCTCCGCCAGCATCTTCATCTTCATGATCATGCCCTTCGTCTGCTCCCTCATCTTCCTCATCATCATGTCCGGCATCTTCTACATGATGACTGTGTACAGCATCACCGTCGTGATCATGTCCTGGAGATTCTTCGTCTTCTCGCCCGCCCGAGCCGCGGTGGTTGTCTTGCTTCCCATCCTCATTTCTTGCCCGACCCCCATGGATGACTTCATAGTCATCTTCATCACCTTGCCACCGATAGCCATCCATGAAACCATGCAAGAGCAGGTGGTCCCGCACCTGCCCGGAATCCGGGTCCGCAATAAGGCTCTTGAGCTTGCATCTTCGACACGGACATCTTATCTCCGTCTCGTTCTTTTCAAGCATCTCGGCCTTCGCGGAGCTCAAAAACCTATTCACGATGCCTTCGGTCATCGTGCGGACCATGGTCGCCTGCGGGGTAGAGCAAAACAATATTTTAGAACCAAGAAAATTTTTGGCATGACTTTCCCTAAAAATGGGACCAAAAAGAATGCATAGTGCCAAAATTCTCGCCGAAACGGAAATGAATCAACATTCCGGCAAAATATTGGCAACTATCGCATTTCAAATACCGGTACCTGCAAACACAAACATATATGCAACACCACAAACATATGCAACACCACAAACATACATAGATCTAGCTAGGACATAAAAAGTGCATGTGCACGTTGTTGGAGGGAGAACAACATAAAGATAGCTTCCCCCTTACTTACCTATCAAAAAAGGGGGTTTAACCACTTAATTTGGATGAATTTATGGTGCAAATGAGGTGAGGAGGAGGAGGCAGCCGAGACAAGCTTGGAGGAGGAGGAGGAGAGAATGATGTGGGGAAAGTGAGTGGGTAGGTGTGGCTGTCCAAAATATCTAGCTCGTCCCAGGTTACTAATGGCGCACCACCACCTAATGCGCCATTAGTAACCCTGGTTACTAATGGCACACCTGCTAGTGGTGCGCCATTAGTAGTTTTGCAAAAAAAGACACTAATGGCGCACCAGGGAGCAGTGCGCCATTACTAGCTTAAACTAGTAATGGCGCACTGTCCCCGGGTGCGCCATTAGTAGTTTTGCAAAAAAGTAAAAAATAAAAAATATTGTAGTGGCGCACTATGTGGCTGGTGCGCCATTACTAGTTAGAACTAGTAATGGCGCACTGTGCCCTGGTGCGCCATTACTAGTTAGAACTAGTAATGGCGCACTGTGCCCTGGTACGCCATTAGTATGTCTGGAATTTTTTTTGTTACTAATGGCGCACCGTGTGTCTGGTGCGCCATTAGTGTATTTCACACTAATGGCGCACCAGCACATGGTGCGCCACTGCTACATAGCAATGATGCACCACATGTCTGGTGCGCCATTAGTGGCCATTCCATCTATAGCCCTTTTCCTAGTAGTGTCGGCGAAGTTTGCGGCTCCGTCACCTCCTCCGGTATCTACGGTATAAAGAGAACGCGTACTAACGTAAATACCGAGTGTGCATAAAAGTTGTTCCAAATACTTTTCAAATAAATATGATAAAAAACTAGACAGAAAAACAAAGATGACAGAAAAAGAATCGATTCAAAATCATCTTTTGTTTAAAAGTTATAAGGATTTTAGCCCAGGGACTCATCTGTAATGAAACAGAAAGTTTCCAGGGGTTAGTTTATAAAAACAGAAAACGTACTTTGCCCGAAGGCGCTTTCTTCAGAAAACATTTTGAATAAAAGAGAGTGGCTGACGAGGGGGTCCCACCCGTCAGGTTTAAAAATCAAAACAGAGCCCCCGGCGCCGGAGGGCCGCGGTGGTCGCCGGCGGCGATCCACGGCGAGGTAGGGGGAGTGGATGGTACCTACGGACTCACGGTGCTCTCCCGCGTCTGTGGGTGGTGGAGTTGGTCGTCGGCGAGCACCACGTCGACGGCGGCCTCCACTCCGGCGGACGGTGGTTCGGGCGGTGGTGGATTTCGCCGGGGAGGGCAGAGGGAATCGTGCCGGAGCCCGAAGCGGATCGGGGCGGCCGGAGTCGGGGAAGAAGGCCTCCCCGAAGTCTTCCTAGCAGCTAGGCGTGGCTCTGGTGAGATGTAGGAGTGGTGCTGGGTCAAAGGCGAGCTCGAGGCCCCTTTTTATAGCCGGTCCGAGGCGGTTGCCGAGAACGGGATAACTCCGGTGATGATTATGGCGAGGCAGTGGTCGAACGGGGTTTTAGGGGTCGGGGCAGCTGCGGATTGGATCACTGGCTTCATCCCGTAGCTAAACTTGGCCAGACTTGGGCGATACTCCAAGTCTTCGACGGTACGGCCTCACGGGCTCGTCGGCAGCAGAGAGTGCACTCTGCGCCTCTCAGGCCATGGCGACTGTGCTGCAGCACGCACGGGGTAGAAGACAGCCACGCGTAGGCTTCTGGTGGTGTGGGTGGTGCTGGACGGTGCCGTCCCTCGCTGCGCCTCTCTGGCAGCCGCAGCAAGTGCTGCTGCCGCCGCTCACGGGGGCGATGCACCTCTGCCAGCTCACCGCCGACGCTCGCAACCGTCCAGGTGACCATGCGGCATGGTGGATAAGAAGGAGGAGCAGTGAGCAACGAGCCAACGAGGGCACTGGCGAGATTGACGCTGCCGACTGACGAAAACGACACTGACGACTGAACTGAAACACTGAACTCTGAATTTTGACAGAAACAGTGCACACCAGCTGTTCGATGAAATGATTCTGGCATGTGAATTTTTTTTCTAGAGTTGATCATTGGTGGAGAGGTCTCTTGATGCATCTGGAGGCTGCCTGATTTTTCTCAGAATTTTTGGAGAAGAAAAATAATGAATTTCACCAAAATTGGCAAATCTGGTCCAAACTTGCAGCAAGCAGAATTTCAAAAATTTGAACTGTGGACCAGTGGATCTTGATAGATCTAGGTTGAGGGTACTAAGGACTAGTCAGAGGAGTTTGTTTGGAACCAAAACTCAAAAGGGATCTGGTGGTTCCTTTGTAACTCATCAAGGCCCAAAATAAATGACAGAAATTGTTTTGAGGATAAAATAATTAGGAATAAAATTTAAAGAGTTTGAGACTTGCTGGAATAGGATGCTTGGCTTGACCCAAAGTGGAGGGAGGGGTTTTGGAAGAAATTTTTTAACCTAGGTCATGGCAAGAAAACTTTTTGAATGAGGAAGAATCAATCCATAAGGCATATGGTTATTTCTAAAAGAAAGGATTTCAAAAACTTTCCCAAAGAAAATATTTGTGTTGAGTCAACACAAGATGTAAAACCCTCAAGACCACAAATCAATCTTGAGAAGGACCCTTTTTAAAGAAAATATTTTTCATACAAAAAAATAGAGAAGGAGAGTCCCTCTTTTAGAAAAATTCAAATAACCTCCTTTAAGTCAAATAAAGAAACAAAAAGCCAAATCAAAATTTTTGGAGTGTTACAACACCTACCCCCTTAGGAAAAATCTCGTCCCCGAGATTTCAGCTGATCCTCAAATAGGTGTGGGTACTCTGCCTGAAGAAAATCCTCTCTTTCCCATGTTGCTTCATCCTTTGTGTGATTGCTCCACTGAACCTTGAAAAATTTAATTGTTTTCTGACAGGTCCTCCTTTCAGACTCCTCTAATATTTTTATTGGACGTTCCCTGTAGGTGAGGTCTGGTTGCATGTTAATGCTCTCATGTGGTACATGCTTCTCCGGGTTGCTTACACATTTCCTCAACTGAGAAACGTGGAACACGTCGTGGACGTCTGACAGCTCTTTGGGTAGGTCTAGCTGGTAGGCTACTGTGCCTCTTCGTGCAACCACACAGAAGGATCCAATAAATCTTGGGGCTAGCTTTCCTTTAACTTTGAACCGTTGCAAGCCCCTCATAGGAGATACTCGTAGATACACATATTCACCGGGTTCAAAGCTGACTTCCCGATGTTTTCGATCGTAATAACTCTTTTGTCGGCTTTGAGCTGTCTTGAGTCGGTCCCTGATTAGTCTAACTTTCTCCTCAGCTTCCTTGAGCATGTCGGGGCCGAATATATGACCGTCTCATGTTTCTGACCAATTTAATGGAGTACGACATCTCCGCCCGTACAATGCTTCAAAAGGTGCCATTTGTAGACTGGCTTGGTAACTGTTGTTGTATGCGAACTCGGCATATGGCAAGCTATCCTCCCAACTGGTTCCATAGGTGGGAACACATGCTCTCAGCATGTCCTCTAGGATTTGGTTCACGCGTTCAGTTTGTCCATCAGTCTGGGGGTGGTATGCTGTACTGAATGCTAGTTGAGTCCCCAGAGCTTGTTGTAAATGATCGCAAAATCTAGAGACGAATTGAGTGCCTCTGTCGGATATTATAGACTTTGGAACTCCATGCAGGCAAACTATACGGGAGAGGTAAAGCTTGGCAAGCTTCTGAGTGGTGTAGGTTGTCTCTACGGGAATGAAATGTGCCACTTTAGTTAATCTATCGGTGATGACCCATATGGCATCATTTCCGTGTTGTGACCGAGGTAGTCTGACAATAAAATCCATTCCAATTTCGTCCCATTTCCACTCAGGTATCCTATTTGGCTGTAATAGCCCTGCTGGTTTTTGGTGCTCGGCTTTAATGCGTTGACATGAATCACAACATGCAATGAATGTGGCTATATCCCTCTTCATACCGTGCCACCAAAAATTTTCCTGGATGTCCTTGTACATTTTGGTCCCTCTAGGGTGGATTTAATATGGAGCGGTGTGGCCTTCGGTTAGAATTTGCTGTTTGAGGCCCTCTATGTTTGGTACGCAAAGTCTGTCCTCGTACCATAATATTCCCTCATCGTCTACGACGAATTCTGAAGCTTTGCCCAGACTCACCTTTTTCTTTATGCCTTCAATGCTGGGATGTCCATGCTGAGCTTTCTTAATCTGTTCCATTAGGGTGGGCTGTATTTCCAGATTTTACACGGTGCTCTCAGTGACCATCACCAAGTTGAGTTTGGCGAACTCCTGCTGAAATTCAGGCCTCAAGTTCTGTAGACTGTCGTTGCCCGAGCTGGGGTTTCGACTAAGAGCGTCTGCCACTACATTCGCTTTTCCTGGATGGTAGTGAATGCCAACATCATAATCTTTGACTAATTCCAACCAGCGTCGTTGCCGTAAATTGAGTTCTGGTTGTGTGAAAATATATTTGAGGCTTTTATGATCCGTATAAATTTCACAACCATTCCCAAGCAAAAAGTGCCTCCACTCTTTGAGTGCATGGATGACTGCTGCCAACTCCAAGTCATGAGTAGGATAATTTTCTTCATGCTTTCGTAGTTGCCTGGAAGCATATGCGACAACTTTGCCGTCTTGCATCAATACGCACCCGAGGCCCTTCCGGGATGCGTCACAATACACTTCAAAACTTTTGTGTATGTCTGGAACAACCAATACCGGTGCTGTTGTTAATTTCCTTTTGAGTTCTTGGAAACTTTTCTCGCACGCTTCAGTCCATACAAATTTCTTATCCTTCTTGAGTAACTGTGTCATTGGTTTTGCTATGGTGGAGAATTCCTCAATAAACCTTCGATAATATCCAGCCATTCCTAGGAAACTTCGTACATCTGTTACGTTGGCTGGTGGTTTCCAGCCAAGTACGGCCTTGACCTTTTCTGGGTCTACGGCAACACCTTCTTGGGTCAATACATGGCCTAGAAAACCAACCTGTCTTAACCAAAATTCACATTTGCTGAACTTGGCGTATAATTGATGTTTCCTCAATTCTCCCAGTACAATTCTAAGATGTTCAGCATGTTCTTCCGGTGGCTTTGAGTATACCAGAATATCATCAATGAACACCACAACAAATTTGTCCATAAATTTCATAAACACTTTGTTCAAGAGGTGGACAAAACATGCGGGGGTGTTTGTCAGTCCAAACGGCATTACTGTGAACTCATATAATCCGTATCTGGAGGTGAATGTTGTCTTAGGGATATCTTCTGTCCGTACCTTTAATTGATGATACCCCGATCTTAAATCAATTTTTGAGAAAACCTTGGCTTGTGCGAGCTGGTCAAATAAATCACTTATCCATGGCATCGGATATTTGTTTTTGATGTTGACCATGTTGAGTGCTCGATAGTCTATACATAATCTCAGTGTCCCATCCTTTTTCTTTGCAAATAATACTGGTGAACCCCAAGGTGAGGAGCTGGCTTGTATAAATCCTTTGTCTAGTAATTCCTTTATTTGCTTCTTTAATTCTACCAACTCGGAGGGTGCCATTCTGTAAGGTTTCTTGTACATGGGGGTGGTTCCAGGTGCTAGTTCAATGATGAACTCTATTTCCCGGTCTGGTGGCATGCCTGGTAGTTCTTCGGGAAATACGTCAGGGAACTCACACACCACTAGAACTTTTCTTAACTCTGAAATGTCCACCTTGTTCAACTTTGGTTGTCATGACATTGGTCTTTCTTGAGCTGCAACTTTTATCGTCTTGCCGTGATGATGAGTAAGAATTACCATCCGATTGAATCAGTCGATAAATCCCTTGTTGGTGGTTAACCAGTCCATTCCTAGGATAACATCCAGTCCTTTATTTTCCAACACGATGAGATTTGCCTGAAACTTTAATCCCTCAATTTCAATAACCACACCTTGGCAGTAACTCTGAGTGATTTGCTTAATCCCAGGGGACTTGATGATCATGGATTTTTCCAAAGGAAGCATCGAAAAATCATGTTGCAAAACAAAACTCTTTGAAATGAACGAGTGAGAAGCTCCAGAATCAAACAAAACCGTGGCAGGTATTGTGTCGACAAGGAACGTACCGAGTACGATATCCGGGGCATTCTGTGCTTCCTCCTTGGTCACATGGTTCATGTGACCCTTCTTGTGATTGTTATTGGGGTTGAAGTTGTTACGCTTGGGAGCTGGATTATTTCCACCGTTGTTCGGCTTGGGGGCTGAGTTCCTTGGTTTTGGGCACTGTTTGGCATAGTGTCCTTCCTCTCCACAAGCATATCAAGTAACACCTGGGCGATACGTAAAATCCTTTTCCCTTGCATGAATTTTTTTGATTGGGCTTGGAACATTGGTCGTGGATTTGTTCGCTCCATTTTTCTGAAAATCAGTCTTGTTCCGGTTGTTGCGAGCATGAGTAGTCTTGTCCCTTTTGCGCTTGCGAAAATCCTCCAAGCTGCGGCGCTCATTTTCCAATGTAATAGCCTTGTCCACAAGTGTTTTGAAATCTTGAAAGGTGTGTACGACCAGCTGGCATTTAAGTGCTGGTGCCAGACCGTCCAAAAATTTCTCCATCCTTTTATTTTCAGTCCTATGCTCTTCGTTGGCATAACGAGATAATTGAGTAAACTGACTATTGTACTCAGTCACTGTCATGCTTCTCTACTTGAGGTCATCAAACTCCCTTTTCTTGATCTTCATAATGCTTCTGGGTATATGCGCCCCACGAAAACCTTCTTTAAATTCTTCCCAGGTGATGTTATTTTCATTGGGGTGCATGTGTAGAAAATTTTCCCACCATGATGCAGCTGCTCCAGTGAGGTAGTGAGGTGCATAAAGTATCTTCTCACGGTCCGAACATTGTGCAATAATTAACTTCCTTTCAATGTCTCGAAGCCAATCATCGGCCTCGAGAGGTCTATCAGTGTGAGAGAATGTTGGGGGACGTGTCTTTTGTAGTTCAGAAAATTTGGAATGCTGCTGGTATGGTTCACGGTGATTCCCCATATTGATAACATGGTTCATCATTTCTTGATGCTGCTGCTGGCTTTGCTCATAAAGGCGGCATACTTGAGAAAATATTGCTTCTCTGCCTTGCTGACTTGACTGCCCCTGTGTGAAATTGTGCCTTGTCTGGGTACCATAATTTTTTTCCGGCGGACTTGGCATGGAACGAGTCCAGGGACGAGGCATTTTCCACTCTGGGGTATTTTTGCAAAACTCATGAGAAAAACCGAGTGGTAAAATGAATAATTTTGCAAGGGCGGAATTTTTAAAGACTCCAAGATTCTTCCAGAAAAAAAACTTGATTGCGCATGGAGAAGGACTGCTCAGTACATATCTTACACGCGAGTCGTAATTATACAATACATCACTTAGGGTGTGCGTACACATTCCTGACATGTTATTTAGGCTAGTGCACTTCTTCGAGTTCCTACATGATGCGCACACAAACTACTTCTCACCAAACCTATGTACATATAAACATACCATACAAGCTGGCACATCGCACGGCTGCTAGGCGCACTCAGTCGACTCGCAGTCGTTGCTAGCCATCTACAAAAGTAGATAAAAATTCTGGATAGTCAAATCATAAATTTATGATGACCAACAGAAAATTGCTACGTTTGCAAAATGTTAAACTAGCGCTTATTACGCTAATAACCGATTAGCGATCGCACCTAGTGGCTTCCTACAGTCAGCCTGGCTCTGATACCAAGGTTGTCAGGACCGGTTTTCCAATAAAACATTTATTGAGAAACCGACCCTTATATCGGACCAGTAGAGAAGAATCCTTCTTACTGGTGGACAAATCCTTGATACAGAAATCCAGAAGTACTAAATATTATACAAGGTTGAGCTGAGATTGCTCAACAATTTATTACAAGCACGCCGATATAATACATAAGGGCGGATATGACACAAGGAGTATAGTGGCATAGCTACTGACTCGAAATAATAGTGGTGGTGGAAATGTCACAGTGAAGTGGGTGACATGACTCCTAAATCTTACAACTCATCGAGCGTCAGAGTGAGGCTCGATGACTTTTATTCTGGGTAGCGGAAGCGTATATAATACAAGTGACCAATTCCAGGATCGCACGGGACTGACTGGGACTCCTCTAGGCGTCAGACTCGCTATCGAACTCTTCATCCATAAGATCGCCTTCGTCAACATCTGGCCAAATCAACAAGCCAGGTGAGTACTTTGAATGTACTCGCAAGACAGTTTGGACATAAGATATAACAAATGCAAACATGATGCACATGAGCAGATTAGTAATGCGCACTCAGATAATAAAATTTCACTGCATGATAAATAAAAAGGAAGTCAGGCGGTAGTCCTCCTGAAATCCCAATAAAATAGCTAAAGACCGATCGGGTGTCTGAAGCGACGCCTTGAAAGGTAAAAATAAATAGATAAATTAACAGTGCCACAGTCGGGCGTCAGGGCGACACCACATAAAGGGCTTATACTGAAATATAAACGACAGTGCGTGCCACAGTCGGACGTCTAAGCGACATCTCGAAAAGGGCTTATATCAAAAGTAAATAGCAAGAATGCCACAGTCGGACGTCTGAGCGACATCACATAAAGGGCTTATATCAAAAGTAAATAACAAGAGTGCCACAGTCGGACGTCTGAGCGACATCACATAAAGGGCTTATA
>NC_057802.1:398235251-398239966 GCF_018294505.1 Triticum aestivum | reverse complement strand
AAGTAAATAACAATAGTGCCACAGTCGGACATCTGAGCGACATCACATAAAGGGCTTATATCAAAAGTAAATAACAAGTGTGCCACAGTCGGACGTCTGAGCGACATCACATAAAGGGCTTATATCAAAAGTAAATAACAAGAGTGCCACAGTCGGACGTCTGAGCGACATCACATAAAGGGCTTATATCAAAAGTAAATAACAAGAGTGCCACAGTCGGATGTCTGAGCGACATCACATAAAGGGCTTATATTGAATTCAAGTAGCTCATGAATTTAAATCATCTCAAGGAAACACTCATGTACGTAATAGTCAACTGGTTAGTCCATCCACAGGAATAACATTCAGCCGGGTTTACCACTCATGTTTATTCACCGGAGATTTTCACTGAGACTGACACAGAGACTGACGCTGAGACGGACGTGAGACTGATACTGATACTGATATGGAGGTGTTGACCAAGATCCTTGACCATGGACACGGTTACTCGGATGGTTTTGACTCTGCAGAGTTTGTACTCTTTAACCACAGCCAACGGATTTCAGTAGTCACAAAGGACTAGTTCCGTTTACGGTATTTTAGGAGAAACACATCTAACTAGTACACACCCATTCCAGATTCCGCTGCCAGGGATCACCCTAGGCAACGTTCAAGAAAAACTTTAAGACGGGGAGGCTACAACCTCGAGTAGCATGGGATCAAATTTATATCACGCGCTCTAAGGGGTGCCCCCCTCTCGGTCCCAACCGGAAATACCCATGCCCCCTGACCGGATGACGAGCTTTAATCTAGGGCCATGGAACCCTCATCACGGCCCCTCTATTTTGTGTGTACGAGGAAAGAGGTTTGCAACTTACTAAACCGTATTCTTTGCAGAAAACATGTGGCAGCACGAAAAGGGGACGGATGGTAACGTGGCTTGATCCATGTTGACACTGGAGTTTAACGGTTGACATAAGACTGGCATGCTTCAACAATACCATCTTACCACCTTTCATGTCACCACATGATCATGTCATCTCCCATCAAATGATCACATCAAGATTCGAAGCATACTGGTAGTTGCCTTGCATGCAATATAACACACACTGATGCTCATATAAACATGCCATGAACTAACTATTCAAGCAAACATGCAAAACACTCATCATATGAAAGGTTCAAACATGCTTGCCTGGTTCGGAGTAGTCGGAGTCTAGCTCGGCGAAGTTCGCGGCTCCGTCACCTCCTCCGGTATCTACGGTATAAAGAGAACGCGTACTAACATAAATACTGAGTGTGCATAAAAGTTGTTCCAAATATTTTTCAAATAAAAATGATAAAAAACTAGACAGGAAAACAAAGATGACAGAAAAAATCAATTCAAAATCATCTTTTGTTTACAAGTTATAAGGATTTTAGCCCAGGGACTCATCTGTAATGAAACAGAAAGTTTCCAGGGGTTAGTTTATAAAAACAGAAAACGTACTTTGCCCGAAGGCGCTTTCTTCAGAAAACGTTTCGAATAAAAGAGAGAGGCTGACGAGGGGGTCCCACCCGTCAGGTTTAAAAATGAAAACAGAGCCCCTGGCGCCCGAGGGCCGCGGTGGTCGCCAGCGGCGATCCACGGCGAGGTAGGGGGAGTGGATGGTACCTACGGACTCACGGTGCTCTCCCGCGTCTGTGGGTGGTGGTGTTGGTCGTCGGCGAGCACCACGTCGACGGCGGCCTCCACTCCGGCGGACGGTGGTTCGGGCGGTGGTGGATTTCGCCGGGGAGGGCAGAGGGAATCGTGCCGGAGCCCGAAGCGGATCGGGGCGGCCGGAGTCGGGGAAGAAGGCCTCCCCGAGGTCTTCCTAGTAGCTAGGCGTGGCTCTAGTGAGATGTAGGAGTGGTGCTGGGTCGAACGCGAGCTCGAGGCTCCTTTTTATAGCCGGTCCGAGGCGGTTGCCGAGAACGGGATCACTCCGGCGATGATTACGGCGAGGCAGTGGTCGAACGGGGTTTTAGGGGTCGGGGCAGCTGCGGATTGGATCACTGGCTTCATGCCGTAGCTAAACTTGGCCAGACTTGGGCGATACTCCAAGTCTTCGACGGAATGGCCTCACGGGCTCGTCGGCGGCAGAGAGCGCGCTCTGCGCCTCTCAGGCCACGGCGACTGTGCTGCAGCACGCACGGGGAAGAAGACGGCCACGCGTAGGCTTATGGTGGTGTGGGCGGTGCTGGACGGCGCCGTCCCTTGCTGCGCCTCTCTGGCAGCCGCAGCAAGTGCTGTTGCCGCCGCTCACGAGGGCGATGCACCTCTGCCAGCTCACCGCCGACGCTTGCAACCGTCCAGGTGACCGTGCGGCGCAGTGGATAAGAAGGAGGAGCAGTGAGCAACGAGCCAACGAGGGCATTGGCGAGATTGACGCTGCCGACTGACGAAAACGACACTGACGACTAAACTGAAACACTGAACTCTGAATTTTGACAGAAACAGTGCACGCCAGCTGTTCGACGAAATGATTCTGGCATGTGAATGTTTTTCTGGAGTTGATCTTTGGTGGAGAGGTCTCTTGATGCATCTGGATGCTGCCTGATTTTTCTCAGAATGTTTGGAGAAGAAAAATAATGAATTTCACCAAAATTGGCAAATCTGGTCCAAACTTGCAGCAAGCAGAATTTGAAAAATTTGAACCGTGGACCAGTGGATCTTGATGGATCTAGGTTGAGGGTACTAAGGACTAGTCAGAGGAGTTTGTTTGGAACCAAAACTCAAAAGGGATCTGGTGGTTCCTTTGTAACTCATCAAGGCCCAAAATAAATGACAGAAATTGTTTTGAGGATAAAATAAATAGGAATAAAATTTAAAGAGTTTGAGACTTGCTGGAATAGGATGCTTGGCTGGACCCAAAGTGGAGGGAGGCGTTTTGGAAGAAATTTTTCAACCTAGGTCATGGCAAGAAAACTTTTTGAATGAGGAAGAATCAATCCATAAGGCATATGGTTATTTCTAAAAGAAAGGATTTCAAAAACTTTCCCAAAGAAAATATTTGTGTTGAGTCAACACAAGATGTAAAATCCTCAAGACCACAAATCAATCTTGAGAAGGACCATTTTTAAAGAAAATATTTGTGATAAAAAAATTGAGAAGGATAGTCCCTCTTTTAGAAAAATTCAAATAACCTCCTTTAAGTCAAATAAAGAAACAAAAAGCCAAATCAAAATTTTTGGAGTGTTACCGAGTTTAGCACCGCGTTTCACCCGCAGACAGATGGACAGACCGAGAGAGTCAATCAGATTCTGGAGGACATGTTGAGAGCTTGTGCGCTAGATTATGGATCTAGTTGGAATGATAATTTGCCCTATGCGGAGTTCTCATACAACAACAGCTACCAGGCCAGTTTGAATATGGCACCGTTCGAAGCCCTGTATGGAAGAAGATGCCGAACACCATTGATGTGGGATGAAGTTGGAGACCGCCAGTTGTTTGGACCGGATTTGATTAAGGAGTCCGAAGAGAAAGTTAAGCTGATTCGAGATAGACTGAAGGTAGCTCAGTCCTGACAGAAGAGTTATGCAGATTCAAAACGCAAGGAGGTAGTCTATGAAATCGGAGACAGAGCATATCTGCGAGTGTCACCTCTGTGAGGAGTTAAACGCTTTGGAGTTCAGGGAAAGCTAGCCCCGAGATTTGTAGGACCGTACCGAGTTTTGGAACGCATGGGAGAGGTTGCCTACAAGTTGGAGTTACCCGAAGGGTTGTCAGGAGTTCATGATGTGTTTCACGTTTCCCAGTTAAAGAAGTGCCATGCAGAGATGGCCAATATTCCTCTGAAAGATACAGTGCCCCTGGAAGCAATTCAGTTGGATAGTGATTTGACATATGAGGAGAAACCTGTCAAAATTCTCGAGTTTGCCAGCCAAGTTACACGCAGCAAGGTTATCAAGTTTTGCTAAGTTCAGTGGAGCCACCATACCGAGGATGAAGCTACCTGGTAACGAGAGGATGATCTACGCAAAGACCACCCACACCTATTTTCTAGCCAACCCGAATCTCGAGGACGAGATTCATCTTAAGGGGGGTAGGTTTGTAACATCCCAAATATTCAATTTGGAATGTTATACATAGGTCATTCATGCATATCATATTTTATTGCATTTTCGTTTCGTGATCCACGAAATTCTATGCAACTCAAGGACCCACGGAGAGAGTTGGGGATTTCACGTTTTTCATATTTGAATTTTATCAAATATAGAAACAAGGATCATTTTGGTTTTAATAATTTTTCTCTCCGAAGAATATTTCATACTAAAATATATGAGAGGAGATAATATGAATTCTCCAAAATAAATGAAATATTGGTGGAAAAATATTAAAATCAAATAAATAAATTTTATTTGGATTTTATTGCAATTTTATTTGAATTAGGAAAATATGCGTTTTTCAAAATTGCATTAGAGGCCCAAATAAATGTTCACTTTGTCCGGAATATTATTAGAGGACCGCAAAAATTTATTTCAGGATGTTTGGAGTCGGTTTAGTATTTCTTTTATTTGTTTTTCTGCGTCAGGTTTAAAAAAAAGAGCACCGACCTACCGGGCCGTGTTCGACCCGGACTGCAGCCGGCCAGGCTTTATAAGCCGCGCCCCCGAGGCCCCGCCAGCCCAGCCACCCCCTTCCCGCAATACCTAGCCCGCCGCCGCCTCGGTTCGCGTGCACCGCCGCCGCCAGCCCGTGACGCCGCCGCCAG
>NC_057802.1:398229280-398234724 GCF_018294505.1 Triticum aestivum | reverse complement strand
GCCCCGCGCCTCGCGCCGACGCTGTCCCGCCGGAGCTGTGCCGCCGCCGCCACATGACCCCGCCGCTGCTGCCCACCTCGCAGGAGGTAGCCGCCGCCGCCGTTCGTCGGTTTTTTCTCAAAAAAACCATCCGTTTAAAAAAAAACTAGATCTAGTTTTTTTAAATAGATCGGTTCGTTCGGTTTTCCGTCGGTTTATTTATTTTGCGGACGTACGTCCATACATTTGATTTAACGAACGTTGTTCATCGGTTAGTCGCAGACAGCAAACTTTCGTTCGTTAGCCTGTTCGTCAGTTTTTCTTTTTCCAGGGTTTTTCCGCGATTATTTTTCGATCACGATTTCTGCCCTAATCTTTGATCTTGTATATCTTTTCGCTCGTTTATCCAAATCAGGTGAAACAAGCGCCTAGATCTTCGTCCCGAAACCCTCTTTCTGTTTAACCAACTTGAACAAGAGTTTGGTACTGTAAAATTTGACTTTAGTCCAGATTAGTAATCGGACCCTGTTTCTTTCGTAGTTTGAGTTTTGTTGCTCCGTTTGATTTGATTCTTTTTGCAATCTGGAGTTCTTCAGTTGAACTTTCTGGTTAGATCTTATTATTTGAGTTTTACCCGTGCATCTTTGCTTGGTTGCTTATTTATGCTATTGTTTGTTTGCGGTAGAATTCCCGGAGTGCGAAATGTGCTACTACGAGTCTCTAGGATTTGCAGATCGTCAGCAAGGCAAGTAACACATTGATCATACTTTTCATACCTAGTTTTTATGCATTAGTTCCAATCCTCAAACACTGCATGATTAGGATGTGATTAACTTGTGGGTTTGGGAAGTAGTTGATGAGGTAGAACCTATTACCTGTTTTATTATCAAACCCTTGGCAGTTACTTCTACGTTATGCTTATATTGCTATGCTATGCTCGTAGACGTGGACTGGGTTTGAGTGTATCCATGAAAGATGTGAGTTTGTTAATTAATGGTTCAATTTAAGGTGGAAACTTTAATACACATCTGGGTGGATTGTTGGTTTTGGGCACCTGGGGTTATACCAGTGTTGTCCTAGGAGATCCCGGGGTTATACCGTGTGATCCTCCTATGGTCCGCCACCCAGGCTCAAAGGGATCATAAGATTATTCATGCTAGAAACTTCCGGGTGCAGCCACAAGCTGTTATGGGATCTAGCGTAGTTGAGTATGTTGCATGACCTCTTCTAGTGATAGGCTAGAAGATGTAGGGGATGTAGGTTGGTACTGTCTACCCAGGGTTAGAGTTAATGCTTATGAAAGACTGTGTCTCGGTCATCCGTTTCTCAAACACCATGATGTGCGAGAAATCCAACGGAGGAGATCGAGTCTTGTGGGGAGAAGTGCGCAAACCTCTGCAGAGTGTATAAACTAATCATGGTTAGCCGTGTCCCCGGCTATGGACAACTTGAGTATCTGGTACTTGAATTATTGGATTGATCTCATCACTCTAAATTAATTTGTTGGGTTGCTAATGGTTACCTTTAATTGGGATTGAGATGGGGGTACCATTCTCAATGTTTCAACTACCATGATAGTTAAATAAAATATATTCCTTTGTTGTAGGAAAAAATTGGCTTTTCGCAAAACATTATAACCATAGAGCCTCCACCAGCCATATATGCATATAGTGATAGCATTTATTTGTTCATTGCTCTACTGTGTTATATTGCCAGCATATTCCATGTGCTGACCCGTTTTCGGGCTGCAACGTATCATGTTGCAGACTTTTCAGACGAGGAGTAAGGTGCGCTAGGTCGTTTGTCATGCATTCAGCTATGCCGTTGGAGTTGATGGACTCACTTTTTCTTCCAAGCCTTCCGCTGTTATTTATTAGATGGCCTTAAGCCATATTTATTGTAATAAGTTCTCTCTTGAGACATTTGATGTAATAAGTGTGTGATTGCTACTCTGTTATAAATCCTTCGAGTACTGTGTGTGTCAGCATTACCGATCCAGGGATGGCACTGAGCACAGAGACTTGACCTTCCGAGGTCGGGTCGCTACACATACCATTGCAACATTTCAATTTGATCCCATAAAATTTTCCCTTTTGAGTCAAGCGATAATCCCTAGAGTATTCACGTTGATCCAACGTTACTCCCATTATCAAGTTAAATGGGGTTTTCTCATGATTATCAAAGTAGTGCATAATATTTTTTAGATAACGAGCATCGAGGGTTTTAGGAGGTTCCCCATCTCCATGAGTAGCAAGTACAACTAATTTTTTTGGTGTTTCGTGTTCCATATCCATGACTAAAAATAGAGAACAACTTAGAACAGGAAATAAAAACTACTTAGTGATAAAGCAAACAAGCACGCACGAGAATATTCACCCCACGCTATTGCTCCCCGGCAACGGCGCCAGAAAAAGGTCTTAATAACCCACAAGTATAGGGGATCAATTGTAGCCTCTTTCGATAAGTAAGAGTGTCGAACCCAACGAGGAGCTAAAGGTAGAACAAATATTCCCTCAAGTTCTATCGACCACCGATACAACTCTACGCACGCTTGACGTTCTCTTTACCTAGAACAAGTATGAAACTAGAAGTACTTTGTAGGTGTGATACGATAGGTTTGCAAGATAATAAAGAGCACGTAAATAAATTCTAGGGGCTGTTTAGATAAAGACACAACTAAGTTAGTTTTAGTAAAGAGCTTTTGTCAACAAGAAAGTTATTTGTCCCTAGGCAATCGATAACAAGTACCGGTAATCATTCTTATAATTTTATATGAGGGAGAGGCATGAGCTAACATACTTTCTCTACTTGGATCATATGCACTTATGATTGTAACTCTACCAAGCATCCGCAACTACTAAAGATCATTAAGGTTGTGAAACCCAACCATAGCATTAAGTATCAAGTCCTCTTTACTCCCATACGCCATAACCCACTTATCCGCGTTTGGGCTGCTGTCATCCCCCGCAACACTGACAATAAGTAAACCATGAACATATCGCAACACCCTACAGCGGGGCCCCCTCACGTTTGCACCAGAATGGAGGGCACCGTAGGACAGCACCATAAATACAATATACAATCATACCAACCAAGATCACGATTAACCCATAGGACAAAACAGATCTACTCAAACATCATAGGATAGCCAAATATCATTGGGAAATAATATATGGAGTTGAGCAGCATGTTTAAGTAGAGATTAGAGCGGGGAGAAGGGGTGTTACACCGCTGCATAGAGGGGGAGAGAGTTGGTGTTGACGGTAGCAAGATTGTTGATGTAGATCGCCGTCCCGATCGTTGCCCCGACAGCACTCCGGCGCCACCGGAAGCGAGGGGGAGAGAGCCCCCCTCCTTCTTCCTTGGCCTCCCTCTTAGATGGGAGGAGAGTTCCCCCTCTAGTCCTTGGTTTCCATGGCGTCGGAGGGGCGGAAGCCCCTCCGAGATGGGATCTCCCTCTTTGTTCTCTTCTGTTTCGCATTCTCTAGATCTGGCCAAAAACCGTTTCTTATATTCCCGGAGATCCGTAACTCCGATTGTGCTGATATTTTAACACGATTTTTTCCGGATGTAAGCTTCCTTGCGCCCGAAGTAGAGCCTCAACCGAGGTATGAGGTGGGCACAACCCACCATACCACGCCTGGCTCCTCTGGCGCGCCCTGGTGGGTTGTGCCCACCACGCCCCTCCATTTGCGGTGATTCCAACTCCCAAAAATCACATATATTCCAAAATAATTCTCCGTGAAATTTTATTGCATTTGGACTACGTTTGATATGGATACTCTGCGATACAAAAAACATGTAGAAAACATGAACTGGCACTTGGTACTGGATCAATAGGCTAGTCCAATAAATCATATAAAAAGTTGCCAAAAGTATGTAAAAGTTGTATAATATTGGCATGAAACAATAAAAAAATTATAGATATGACGGAGTCGTATCATTAGGTTTAGGTGGTTCCGTCAACCCCTGGCCACCATGAACCATAATGGTTAGATTTAGGTGGTTCTGTCGACCCCGAGCCACCGTAGACCCTAAAGCCTAGGTTTAGGTGGTTCCGTCGACCCCTAGCCACCGTAAACCCTAATGGTTAGGTTTTAGTGGTTCTGTCGACCGCGAGCCACCGTAAACCCTAATTATTAGGTTTAGGTGGTTCCGTCGACCCCTAGCCACCATGAACCATAATGGTTAGATTCAGGTGGTTCCGTTGACCTCGAGCCACCGTAGACCCTAAAGCCTAGGTTTAGGTGGTTCTATCGACCCCTAGCCATTAAAGTATAAACATAAACCATCAAGTTATCCATCAATTATAAACAATGCCATTAAAGTATAAACATAAACCATCAACTTATCCACCCCAGTGCCATCAATCCATGAACAGAATCCCCAACAGAACCATCAAGTTATCCATTGCCATCAGCACCAGTTAATTTAGTGGTATCAAACCCAAAATAAAACACATTATAGTGGCATTGTGACGCCCGAATAATTATGCTACAGTAATTCTTTGCTAATGGTGCCACATCACTTCGATTACTGTTGCTAATCTCGCGTTAGTTCGAGACCGATTCAAATTCAAATTCAAAATCTAGCAAACAATAAAAATTTCAAATATTAAAACTAAAATGTTCGGAGTGAACCAAATATGGCATAGGTAGTTATGGTGGAGAAACCACACCTTTATAAAATGCTTAAATACTATAAGGTGAATAAAACAACAGTAAAAACAATTATTTAAATACCTTTTGTAATTAGTAAAATGTCAAACTAATTTATTTGAGGACTAGACTTATTGTGACTATGGACTAAGTTGAAATACTAATTTAGATGCTACGTCTATATTTTACTAAAACTAAAATTAATAGGAAACAAAACTGAAACAGAAAAAGTAATATAAATAAAAAGAAAAAGGCAAACAAGAAATAAAACAAAAGAAAAGAAAACAAAGAAACCCCCTATCCCTGGGCCACGGCCCAGTTGGCCTAGCGACCAGGCCGGCCCACTCCGCGCCCCAGCCTACTAACCCCAGGTCCGGACGGCCGAAACCCTAACCTCGCACTTCTCCCCCCGATCCCCCACTCTCTCCTCGCACCCCCTCTTCTCGGTGCTGATCTGGATCGGGGGTAGGCGACCCCGTCGCCCTGCTTCTACCTCGCCGGCGCCGCTTCCTCGTCGGACTGCCCCACCGTCGTTGTCGCCTTCTCATCCTCCTCCCCGCCGGAACCGCCCCGAGCCCAGGGCTGCTCGACCCCGACGCCGGCACCTCCCCCGAACGACGTTGCCCTACATCGCCCGCGACACTGCCGCCACCTCCCCGAGCCCACTGCCTTCCCCCTGCAGCTCCCCTATGAGCAAACCCCCCTCCGCTTCCTTCCCTCCTCCCTATTTCATCCCGTTCGCCCCATAGATGTGCTCGACCTTGCCGACTCCGGCCGCTGCTCGCTCCCCTGTCGCCTAGCACCCGC